>NW_025900204.1:0-15672 GCF_022539505.1 Lolium rigidum
ATTCCTAGTGTTGGAGATATGCCCAAGAGGCAATAATAAAATGGTTATTATAATATATCTTTGTGTTTATGATAATGTTTACATACCATGCTATAATTGTATTAACCGAAACATTGATACATGTGTGTTATGTGAACAAGAAAGAGTCCCTAGTAAGCCTCTTGTATAACTAGCTTGTTGATTAATAGATGATCATGGTTTCGTGATCATGAACATTGGATGTTATTAATAACAAGATTATGTCATTATATGAATGATGTAATGGACACACTCAATTAAGCGTAGCATAAGATCACGTCATTAAGTTAGTTGCTATAAGCTTTCGATACATAGTTACCTAGTCCTTATGACCATGAGATCATGTAAATCACTTATACTGGAAAGGTACTTTGATTACATCAAACGTCACTGCGTAAATGGGTGGTTATAAAGGTGGGATTAAGTATCCAGAAAGTATGAGTTGAGGCATATGGATCAACGATGGGATTTGTCCATCCCGATGACGGATAGATATACTCTGGGCCCTCTCGGTGGAATGTCGTCTAATAGCTTGCAAGCATATGAATGGTTCATAAGAGACCACATGCCACGGTACGAGTAAAGAGTACTTGTCATGACACGAGGTTGAACGAGGTATAGAGATACCGATGATCAAACCTCGGACAAGTAAAATATTGATGTCTACGGGAGCTTCTATTCTTGTAGACAGTGTTGGGCCTCCAAGAGCAGAGGTTTGTAGAACAGCAGCAAGTTTCCCTTAAGTGGATCACCCAAGGTTTATCGATCTCAGGGAGGAAGAGGTCAAAGATATCCCTCTCATGCAACCCTGCAACCACAAAGCAAGAAGTCTCTTGTGTCCCCAACACACCTAATAGGTGCACTAGTTCGGCGAAGAGATAGTGAAATACGGGTGGTATGAATAAGTAGTGGCAACGGCACCGGAAAAGTGCTTTGCCCGAACGGTAAACAAGCAGTAGTAACGCAGCGAGTAGTAACGCAAGTAAAACAATGAAACAAGCAGCGATAGCGATATTTAGGAACAAGGCCTAGGGATTAGACTTTCACTAGTGGACACTCTCAACATTGATCACATAACAGAATAGATAAATGCATACTCTACACTCTTGTTGGATGATGAACACATTGCGTAGGATTACACGAACCCTCAATGCCGGAGTTAACAAGGTCCACAATAATGCTCATATTTTAGTAACCTTTAGTGTAAGATAGATCAAAAGACTAAACCAAGTACTAACATAGCATGCACACTGTCACCTTCATGCATATGTAGGAGGAATAGATCACATCAATATTATCATAGCAATAGTTAACTTCGCAATCTATAAGAGATCATGATCATAGCATAAACCAAGTACTAACACGGTGCACACACTGGTCACCTTTACACACGTGCGGGAGGAATAGAACTACTTTAATAACTTTGCTAGAGTAGCACATAGATAAATTGTGATACAAACACATTGCAATCATAAAGAGATATAAATAAGCACCTCACTATGCCATTCATCGGTGAATAAGTATTCTCGTGAAATATAGCCTAAGAGACCCACACGGTGCACACACTCGTCACCTTTACACACGTGGGACAAGGAGTCTCCGGAGATCACATAAGTAAAACTCACTTGACTAGCATAATGACATCTAGATTACAAGCATCATCATATGAATCTCAATCATGTAAGGCAGCTCATGAGATTATTGTATTGAAGCACATAGGAGAGAGATGAACCACATAGCTACCGGTACAGCCCCGAGCCTCGATGGAGAACTACTCCCTCCTCATGGGAGCAGCAGCGGTGATGAAGATGGCGGTGGAGATGGCAGCGGTGTCGATGGAGAAGCCTTCCGGGGGCACTTCCCCGCTCCGGCAGGGTGCCGGAACAGAGACTCCTGTCCCCCAGATCTTGGCTTCGCGATGGCGGCGGCTCTGGAAGGTTTCTGTGGGTTTCGTCCTCCGTATCAGGGGTTTTGCGACGGAGGCTTTATATAGGCGAAGAGGCGGCGCAGGAGGGTCGAAGGGGTGGCCACACCATATGGCGGTGCGACCAGGGCCTGGGCCGCGCCGGCCTATGGTCTGGGGGCCCAGTGCCCCCCCTCTGGTCCTTCCCGGGTGTTCTGGATGCTTCCGGTGAAAATAGGAACCCGGGTCTTCGTTTCGTCCAATTCCGAGAATATTTCGTTACTAGGATTTCGAAACCAAAAACAGCAGAAAACGAGAGCGGCACTTCGGCATCTTGTTAATAGGTTAGTTTCGGAAAATGCACGAATATGACATAAAGTGTGCATAAAACATGTAGGTATCATCAATAATATGGCATAGAACATAAGAAATTATCGATACGTTGGAGACGTATCAAGCATCCCCAAGCTTAGTTTCGCTCGTCCCGAGCGGGTAAAACGATAACAAAGATAATTTCTGAAGTGATATGCCATCATAACCTTGATCATACTATTTGTAAACATATGTAGTGGATGCAGCGATCAAAACAATGGTAATGACATGAGTAAACAAGTGAATCATAAAGCAAAGACTTTTCATGAATAGTACTTCAAGACAAGTATTAATAAGTCTTGCATAAGAGTTAACTCATAAAGCAATAAATCAAAGTAAAGGCATTGAAGCAACACAAAGGAAGATTAAGTTTCAGCGGTTGCTTTCAACTTGTAACATGTATATCTCATGGATAATTGTCAACATAGAGTAATATAACAACTACAATATGCAAGTATGTAGGAATCAATGCACAGTTCACACAAGTGTTTGCTTCTTGAGGTGGAGAGAGATAGGTGAACTGACTCAACATAAAAGTAAAAAAGAATGGTCCTTCAAAGAGGAAAGCATCGATTGCTATATTTGTGCTAGAGCTTTTATTTTGAAACATAAAGAGAGCATAAAAGTAAAATTTTGAGAGGTGTTTGTTGTTGTCAGCGAATGGTAGTGGGCACTCTAACTACCTCATCAACCAGACTTTCAAGAGCGGCTCCCATGAAGGACGTTATCTCTACCAGCAAGGTAGATCATCCCTCTTCTCTTTTGTTTACACATGTACTTTAGTTTAGTTTTTCTTTATTTATGGATGACACTCCTCCCAACCTTTTGCTTACACAAGCCATGGCTAACCGAATCCTCGGGTGCCTTCCAACAATCACATACCATGAAGGAGTGTCTATTTGCAAAATTAAGTTGCTTAACGATGAATCGAGCAAAATATGTGAAGAGAATTATTAATGCAAGTTAATTAATCGGGGCTGGGAACCCCATTGCCGGCTCTTTTTGCAAAATTATTGGATAAGCGGATGTGCCACTAGTCCATTGTGAAAGTCTGTCGAAGTAAATGACAAGATCGAAAGATAAAACACCACATACTTCCTCATGAGCTATAAAACATTGACACAAATCAGAGGTGATAAATTTTGAATTATTTAAAGGTAGCACTCAAGCAATTTACTTTGGAATGGCGGAGAAATACCATGTAGTAGGTAGGTATGGTGGACACAAATGGCATAGTAGTTGGCTCAAGGATTTTGGATGCATGAGAAGTATTCCCTCTCGATACAAGGCTTAGGCTAGCAAGGTTATTTGAAACAAACACAAGGATGAACCGGTGCAGCAAAACTCACATAAAAGACATATTGTAAACATTATAAGACTCTACACCGTCTTCCTTGTTGTTCAAAACTCAATACTAGATATTATCTAGACTCTAGAGAAACCAAATATGCAAACCAAATTAGCAAGCTCTAAGTGTTTCTTCATTAATGGGTGCAAAGTATATGATGCAAGAGCTTAAACATGAGCACAACAATTGCCAAGTATCACATTATCCAAGACATTATAGCAATTTACTACATGTATCATTTTCCAATTCCAACCATATAACAAATTAACGAAGAAGAAACTTCGCCATGAAAATTAAAAGCTAAGAACACATGTGTTCATATGAACCAGCGGAGCGTGTCTCTCTCCCACACAAGCATTTATTCAAACAAAAACAAAAACAAAAGCACACAGACGCTCCAAGTAAAGTACATAAGATGTGGCCGAATAAAAATATAGTTTCAAGAGAAGGAACCCGATAATTTGTCGATGAAGAAGGGGATGCCTTGGGCATCCCCAAGCTTAGACGCTTGAGTCTTCTTAGAATATGCAGGGGTGAACCACCGGGGCATCCCCAAGCTTAGAGTTTTCACTCTCCTTGATCATAGTATATCATCCTCCTCTCTTGACCCTTGAAAACTTCCTCCACACCAAACTCGAAACAAACTCATTAGAGCGTTAGTGCATAATCAAAAACTCACATGTTCAGAGGTGACACAATCATTCTTAACACTTCTGGACATTGCTCAAAGCTACTGGAAGGTAATGGAACAAAGAAATCCACCCAACACAGCGAAAAGAAGCAATGCGAAATAAAAGGCAGAATCTGTCAAAACAGAACAGTCCGTAAAGACGAATTTTAAAAGGGCACCAGACTTGCTCAAATGAAAATGCCCAAATTGAATGAAAGTTGCGTACATATCTGAGGATCACTCACGTAAATTGGCATAATTTTCTGAGTTACCTACAGATAATTAGACCCAGATTCGTGACAGCAAAGAAATCTGGAACTGCGCAGTAATCCAAATCTAGTATTTACTTTACTATCAAAGACTTTACTTGGCACAACAAAACATAAAACTAAGATAAGGAGAGGTTGCTACAGTAGTAAACAACTTCCAAGACTCAAATACAAAATAAAGTACTGTAGCAAAATAACACATGGGTTATCTCCCAAGAAGTTCTTTCTTTATAGCCGTTAAGATGGGCTCAGCAGTTTTAATGATGCACTCGCAAGAAATAGTAGTTGAAGCAAAAGAGAGCATCAAGAGGCAAATTCAAAACATTTAAGTCTAACATGCTTCCTATGAAGAGGCATCTTGTACACAAATGAATTCATGAAGAACAAAGTGACAAGCATAGGAAGATAAAACAAGTGTAGCTTCAAAAATTTCAGCACATAGAGAGGCATTTTAGTAACATGAAAATTTCTACAACCATATTTTCCTCTCTCATAATAACTTTCAGTAGCAACATGAGCAAACTCAACAATATAACCATCACATAAAGCATTCTTATCATGAGTCTCATGCATAAAATTATTACTCTCCACATAGGCATAGTCAATTTTATTAGTAATAGCGGGAGCAAATTCAACAAAGTAGCTATCATTATTATTCTCATCATCAAATAGAGGAGGCATAGTATTATCAAAGAAAATTTTCTCCTCAATGCTTGGGGGACTAAAAAGATCATGAAAACCAGCTTCCCCAAGCTTAGAACTTTCTACATTATTATCAACAATGGTGTTCAAAGCGTTCATACTAATATTACTACCAAGCATGCAAATAAGATTCCATAGGTTTTTTAATTTTCGCATCAAACAATCCATGTCTTAAATCAGGAAATAGAATAAGAAGCTCATTGTTGTCCATTATGCCAAACTAGTGTAAACAAGAAACAAAAAGATGCAATTGCATGATCTAAAGGAAATAGCTTCGAGCACAAACACAATGGCGCCGTAAAAGTATCGTGCTACTCGGAACCGGAGTATGAGTGCCTTTTTACCTTTCCTCCCCGACAACGGCGCCGTAAAAGTGCTTGATGTCTACGGGAGCTTCTATTCTTGTAGACAGTGTTGGGCCTCCAAGAGCAGAGGTTTGTAGAACAGCAGCAAGTTTCCCTTAAGTGGATCACCCAAGGTTTATCGATCTCAGGGAGGAAGAGGTCAAAGATATCCCTCTCATGCAACCCTGCAACCACAAAGCAAGAAGTCTCTTGTGTCCCCAACACACCTAATAGGTGCACTAGTTCGGCGAAGAGATAGTGAAATACAGGTGGTATGAATAAGTAGTGGCAACGGCACCAGAAAAGTGCTTTGCCCAGAACAGTAAACAAGCAGTAGTAACGCAGTAAAACAGTAAACAAGCAGCGATAGCAGTATTTAGGAACAAGGCCTAGGGATTAGACTTTCACTAGTGGACACTCTCAACATTGATCACATAACAGAATAGATAAATGCATACTCTACACTCTTGTTGGATGATGAACACATTGCGTAGGATTACAAGAACCCTCAATGCCGGAGTTAACAAGCTCCACAATAATGCTCATATTTTAGTAACCTTTAGTGTAAGATAGATCAAAAGACTAAACCAAGTACTAACATAGCATGCACACTCGTCACCTTCATGCATATGTAGGAGGAATAGATCACATCAATATTATCATAGCAATAGTTAACTTCGCAATCTATAAGAGATCATGATCATAGCATAAACCAAGTACTAACACGGTGCACACATCGTCACCTTTACACACGTGCAGGAGGAATAGAACTACTTTAATAACTTTGCTAGAGTAGCACATAGATAAATTGTGATACAAACACATTGCAATCATAAAGAGATATAAATAAGCACCTCACTATGCCATTCATCGGTGAATAAGTATTCTGTGAAATATAGCCTAAGAGACCCACACGGTGCACACACTTCGTCACCTTTACACACGTGGGACAAGGAGTCTCCGGAGATCACATAAGTAAAACTCACTTGACTAGCATAATGACATCTAGATTACAAGCATCATCATATGAATCTCAATCATGTAAGGCAGCTCATGAGATTATTGTATTGAAGCACATAGGAGAGAGATGAACCACATAGCTACCGGTACAGCCCCGAGCCTCGATGGAGAACTACTCCCTCCTCATGGGAGCAGCAGCGGTGATGAAGATGGCGGTGGAGATGGCAGTGGTGTCGATGGAGAAGCCTTCCGGGGGCCTTCCCCGCTCCGGCAGGGTGCCGGAACGGAGACTCTGTCCCCCGGATCTTGGCTTCGCGATGGCGGCGGCTGCGGAAGGTTTCCGTGGGTTTCGTCCTCGCGTATCGGGGTTTTCGCGACGGAGGCTTTATATAGGCGAAGAGGCGGCGCGGAGAGGGTCGAAGGGGTGGCCACACCATATGGCGGCGCGGCCAGGGCCTGGGCCGCGCCGGCCTATGGTCCGGGGGCCCGAGTGCCCCCTCCGGTCCTTCCCGGTGTTCCGGATGCTTCCGGTGAAAATAGGAACCCGGGTCTTCGTTTCGTCCAATTCCGAGAATATTTCGTTACTAGGATTTCTGAAACCAAAAACAGCAGAAAACAAGAACCGGCACTTCGGCATCTTGTTAATAGGTTAGTTCCAGAAAATGCACGAATATGACATAAAGTGTGCATAAAACATGTAGGTATCATCAATAATATGGCATAGAACATAAGAAATTATCGATACGTCGGAGACGTATCAGCCACCATCATTGGTGACGGCATGGTGGTAATCGTGTAGGTGTAGGTAGTGATGACACCGACCTTGTTGTGCTACGCCGGAAGCTTCGGCCTATCATATTCAGTCTAGTCTTGCACGTAGGTAACACAAACCACCTTGGCCACCGCCGGCGAGAGTGGCATGGTGGTCTTTCCACGCGCCGGCAGTGCCAAGCTTCATCGACAGCGATGTGAGGCTAATTGTGATAGGTGAGGAGGTAAGAGGTAAGAGGTAAGATCACCCTGTGAACAAATGGTGACGCTAAAGCTGATTCGTATGTAACCAAACAAATTGGACCTTGTGTATCTGTCGGGCCAAAAGGTTCTTCACGAGCTACCAAACAATTGGTAAATATGGTCCAGAGTTTATTTGCAACATGCACTGCTTCCCGTCTTCCTGCTCCATGAGCCAAACATTGGGTGCAGATTACCAAACGCGACCTCGGTGTTCGGTTTCCTTGCAATGGACCACTCGCACCCCCATACACGAAGCTTCGAGTGGAGCAAGGTAGTATGACTGTTCTACCTTGATTTTTGTGAAAAATATTTAGATATGCATATTTTTTTGAATAATTTTAGTGGTCGTGCATCAAAAACATCAAAAACGAAATCCGTATAAAAAGTTTATGCTTGTTTTAGTGAACACTTTGCAGAAACCAACTTTGAACCAAAAAATTGGACTAGGTACGAAAATACATAGACTCATTTTTTTAGGTTTAATGTGAATAAAATTTCTTATCTTATAGAGATTTGTCATGAATCTTACTATTGTTAAAATATAACGTTGAGCTATTCATGATTTCACACGGGGAGAATTGGAAAAATTAGAGATTTCTTCACATCTAAAAGACACTTGCGACGATATTATCACCTCTGAGTTGGCGTTGCTGATAAATGTGGCGATGGATTTCCTAGTGAGAAAGACCATCAACACCGAGGTGCACATCGAGCCTTGATGCCTTGATCGATAAAACTAAAGAATATTTTTATAAAAAGGGGTCAAGCATTACCATTGAGCATAAAACCATTTCATATGTCCATGTGAATTTGCGCATTTAATTTGGCCTTGTGCTTCTCCTTTTGTTTTTTCTATGTCTTTATATGAGTCTGCATTGGTCACGAAATCATATGCATTCATGATTAACTATTTTTTTCGTTGCATACTTATATGGTGCATATATATATATTATCTATGAATTTTCTATTAAAGTTTCATTATTCTTGTGCACAGAGATGTCATCGTATGTTGTGTATTCTCTCCGTTCCTTTTAATTGACTCAAATTTAGTACAAAGTTGTACTAAATCCGAGTCAATTAAAAAAGAACGGAGGGAGTACAATGGTAGGATTCCTGGAGTCTACGATGATTGGAAAGATTATCGGAAACAAATGCACTCGTTTCAGCGGCAACAACTACAAAAAGCACAACACTAGGGCAGGAGGCGGAAGATAGTACTCTCTCCGTCACAAAATATAAGGCGCCTAAGCTTTGGTCAAAAGTCAACAATTTCTAAGTTTGACCAAATTTATACGTAAAAATATAAATATCTTCAACATTAAATAGACATTTTGAGAAACTATACTTTCTGGTGAATCTATTGATATTGATTTGGTATTGTGAATGCTTATATTTTTACGTATAAATTTGGTCAAACTTAAAATATGTTGACTTTTGACCAAAGCTTAGACGCCTTATATTTTGAGACGGAGAAGTAGCAACATAAGACCACCCATCGTGACCGTGTCGCTGTTATACGTGATCGTAGTTTAGGTCAGTAGCTAGATTGTGAATTATGACACTAGCGACTAGGTCGAGACCTGCTTCTATTGCTACTTAATTTAATTGTAACATGATATGAATCATGATTTGGAAACTTCTTGTCGATTTGTGAACTGATACCGTAAACTCTCATGTTCGAACGCATGTGTTTCCATACTGCATGTGTACTGAACATGTAATATTAACAGTGTAATGGACATGTATAAATACTGCAAATATACATTGAAAATCCTTAAAAAACAAAACATACCACCGGCGCACCTAGGCTTGTATCATCGGTGAATCGTGGCCCCCCACTGGAAAAAGAGATTATCGTTGGTGCGCGAGTGGTAACAACTTATTGCCGGTGCACCAGCTGGTGTGTCGGCGGTAAGCAGCTACCGCTAGCGGGCAAACCTGATGCGCCGGCGATAAGCCATTACCACCAGCCGATTTGAGCCGGCGGGCGCTCGTGCGTTAACGATAGGTAATTCTGGTCCGCCGGCGATGAGGTTTGTCCTAATAGTGTAAGAATCATCATTGTACGTGCTTGGGGGTACGTGGGCGTAAAGTGAAAGGATTCGTCGTCTCCGTCAATCGTGTATATACGAGGACCGCAAGGACTGGTGCATATTACCATGACTATGGGGAGACCCTTAATTGCAACATGAGATGGAAAAAAAGGTAGTGGTTATAAGGGATGTGAAATAGTGGTTCTGGGAGTATCCATTTAAGGGGCTTTGCCACACACCTATATATAAAAGAAAATTCAATAATCCTAATCACTGTACTTAGGCTAGTGGTAAAACTGCAACTCCCCGAAAACGTTTTACTGCACCGTATCATTTACTTCAGGTTTAATTAATACTCTGTTCACAACTTCTCAAGAACAAACACTTTTGATTTCACTTGCTTTGGATTCAAGACAACTTGCAGGTACCTTTAAGTGAAGATAACAAGAGGCAATAAAATCATTACCGGATTTGATACTCTTACTTTTGAAAACTAGCTACACGCAATATGTAACCTTGCAACTATGAGATCTACACCTCCATTCTTCACTTCCCCTCTATTTCTTCCACTACCATCGCCATTTCTATGAGAAGAAAACTTCAATCTTTCTACCCATCTCTCCCTCAAATGCCATGGGCCCTAAACCTTCCAACCAAAAGCCGAAAGGGACCCGCACGATGGGGAGAAACTTCGCTAAGTCCTCCATCACAGAAGAAATGTTGAATAAGTACGCCGTAAACGGCATGTTGGAGGAGAGCGGGTGGCGTGCACCAGGGGTGGAGGCGATTCTGCTTCCCCATGACGGGGAGCACGTCTTCTTCAAGGCATGGCTGGATCGGGGCTTTATGTCACCCAGATCCAGGTTCTTGTGGGACCTTGTTTTCTTCTTCAAGCTCCACGCGCAGGACATATCTCCCAACTTGCTACTCCAAGTATCCATGTACACCATGGCCTGCGAGTGGTACCTCGGCATCGAGCCCTCTCTTCTCATGTCCCGGATTTATTCCGGCGCATGGCGCTGAAGGAAGTCGCTAGGGGCAAGTTCATCATGTGCGGGGCCATTACCTTCTAGAGACGGGCTGGGGTTGAATTCCCCGAGATGTGTTTCCCTAGCAAGGTGCGGGACTTGACGGAGGCGTGGTTCTACTCGCACACCATCCTATATACGGTTTCTTCTCATGTAGTTGTTGCTTCTCCTATCTCCCAACAAATGCTCCAAAAGCCCCCCCTCCCCTCCCCGCACCTCCGGACTTTCTTCGGAAGCCACTCTTACGCATGAACATACGTATGGTTGTTGATCCTCTGCTTGTGTTGCTCTCCTGCCAGCTGTTGCCTCCTCCTTTGTCGATTAGCCTCTTTCTGTTGATACCCCAAATATAGGTCAAGGGAGCTAATCATGGATGTCACCATGAACGCCATGGCAGAGCTCGCAATGGAGGCCATCAAAGGCAACCTGCCCGCATCGTCGGACTTGGAAAAGATGACGCCGTGAGTGGATGGGTCGGGGGTTCACCTGATTTGTCTCTCACGGAGTTCCGACATGGTTGATTCGTTGCCAGTGAGCTCGAATCGACACAAGTAATGTCTCCATGGTTGATGACGAATGTTAGTCTTTTGGGGAATTTCTGATGTTGCGAACGGTGTTGGCGATTTTGCTGGAATTTCGCATTTTCTTGTTCCGTGTCAACCGCAATGATTTCTGGGCCTTATAGGTTTATGGTATAAAGAGGTTTATGCAATATTTCTAACATGTTTCCCTGATGTTGAATACTTTAGCATATACTATGCTGGATGTGTTGGTATTTTTTGCTGCAAGCTGCCACCCTTTTATTACGTTTTGCTATGACTAAATTTGGAATTTGTTGCTTACTAGTGCATTCAAATTGTTGCAACCTTTTTTTACGACTTTCAGTGATCGCAGGAAAAATATTTGCATTCTGAAAAATTATGCCCAAAATTTTTACATGCATCAGTCAAACGAAATTCCCCACTAAAATCAATCGTGTGGCTGGCCAGCGACGCTCAGTACTGACCTCATATTTCTAACTTCTGAAAGGCAACAAAAGAAGTTACACATTGGCTAAAACCGAGGCAAATGCATTGGGTACATCTGAATAGACACATCCTTTGGGATTTTAACCGCTAGCACAAAGCAATTGAACATCATTTGTATTCTTTTTTGCTGTATAATTATAACCCCAAACCATGCACCAGATTTCACAACAAATCAATTTTCAAAAGCTGAAACCAACAAAGAAATCCCAGACTCGAAAAGAAGACCACCAAACCAAACCAAAAGTAGATAGCACTATATATACAGCATGTGGATGGATGGATCATATGGAGACGCTATTTGGTATCCCTCTTCCGGTGAGTCCCTTCTCCGTGCCGGCGACGTCCGGGAACAGCAGCGTGTATGGCACCTTGACCGGACCCCTCCGGTTATTTAGCCGCGGGTCCTTGTTCCTCTCCGTGACCTCTTCTCCACCCTCCTGAGCTCCTCGCGGAACCGATCGAGCAGCCGCAGCAGCTCGCCGTCGTCCGTCCACGTGGAGGTGGCGCGCTGGCCGAGGTAGACCTCGTCGGAGGTGTGGTTGGAGAGCACCTCGATGAGCGCCAGCCCGAGCGTGGCGGTGAACCTGTCGGGTATCATCTCGAGGAAGAACTTGTCCGGGTCGGCCTCCAGCTGCGTCATCTCGGGCGACCCCGGCAGCGGCACGAACCGGCGGCACCGGGTGGGCCTGTTGGGCGGGAACCCCGCGTAGCCGTACTGGCCGAAGTTGACGGCCGCGTGCAGCGCGGAGGCGATCCAGACAAGCGTGGACAACGTCTCGGCTAGGTTGTCGACGCTGTCCAGGGCGAGCCAGCACGCCGGGTCGCCTTGCCGGTCGCCGTGTCCCACGGAGCGGACGTCGTCCCACCAGGCCTGCAGCTCGGTGTCTTCCTCGACGTCCGTGTCGTGGTGGTAGAAGTGCGCGCAGTAGCTGCGCACCCAGCCGTCGATGGCGCGCCAGACGTCGAGGCCGTCGACGGCGTACGGGTAGTCCTCGATGTGCAACGACAGGCCGCCGGGCATGGCAGGGTCTCTGGAGGCCATCCCTCTCCTGACGAGATCGTTGGGCAGGGACTGCTCGGTGAACCTCCAGTCCCCGTAGATGGCGGACGACATCTCCAGTGCGTACCTGCCAGGGTACATTGTCCTCTCGAGGATGCCTCCAGCGTTGAGGAGGATGCTCCTGGCGAGGGTGTTGATCTGCATGGTGTCCTTGAAGTGCGGCTCCAGGAGCTTGTGGATGGGGTGCATGGCGCTGAGCTGCCTCTTGGTGGCGATGACGAACGGCTCCACCGCGGCGTGCGTGAAGAGCCAGTGGCTAATGAGCTGATGGTACCCTGAATCGTTGACGGAGACGTGGGCTTTGGCGAGCTGCCACAGGTGCGCGTCGGTGCCGTGGCTCGCGGGGAGGAAGATCCTGCTGATCTCGCCGTCGCCGCCGTCGGTAGCAGGCAGGCTCAGCTCTATGACGACTGGTTTCAGGGTGCCGTCGGACTTGAGGAAGAGCAGGGTGCGCGACGCGTAGATGCACACGCCCA
This sequence comes from Lolium rigidum, assembly GCF_022539505.1. Classification (NCBI taxonomy): domain Eukaryota; kingdom Viridiplantae; phylum Streptophyta; class Magnoliopsida; order Poales; family Poaceae; genus Lolium; species Lolium rigidum. Next base: position 13,226 of record NW_025900204.1, read on the forward strand.
GCGTGTTGATGCGCCTCAGGTACGGCATCAGGTAGTCGTGGTGATCCAGGATGTACAGCCGGTTCTGCCGCATTGCCTGCCAACACGCATGGATAATTGCATCATTCTACCAAGCAGAGAAACAAGAACAAAAAACAGAGAGCAGTCTTACTAACCATTTCAATAGTTACATCTGCAAACTGGCTCTCAACATGTTGGGCTGTTATCGAGCTCTTCTTCCCACCACTGCTAACCGGTGGAAACTTCTGCAATGTGAAGGATCTCTTGGTTAATCAACTGTTGTCACTCAAATGGTACAAGTTTTGAGACTTCAGTCAACAAAATTCAGGATGAGATGAATTGGTTACTTGTAATCTCTTGATCGCAACAGGATTGAGACCAGCCAGCATTTCCCTGGCGAATTCCTCGTCGCTCCTCCACGCCTCAAGGTCGTCTGTATCATCAATCATCCAAGATCAACAAACAAGCGAAACTTGATTTTTAATTTGACCAATCAATTAAAGAAACAGAGTAACTCACGCTGAATAACTTGTGGAATGGGGAACTTGACGGGAGTGTCCTTGACGTTCTTGGCCACCTGCTTGTAGGTCTTTTTGGACGGCACGGAGGTCTTGAGCTGCTCCATGACCTCGCCGTCCGCCGCCGGCTGCGAGGGCTTGGTGTACAGGTCCCTGGTGAGCAGCTCAATGGACTTGAAGTTGTTGCCCTGGATCATCGTCTTCATCTCCGGGACCACGAAGTGCGTCACCGCCTGCACCCCGAGCGTCAACACCTCGGCCAGCTTGCCCGGGCTGAACCGCTCATCCGGTGGGATGTAGAAGTCGAGGTTGATCACGTGCTTGCGCGTTTCCGTCACCTCGTCTGAAATCCATCGAATCCATGGTTCAGAAATCAGCTGGCATTGGGAATGGGCCTAATGGCAGTAAGTTTCAGAGAGCGTTAGTTAATCATTTACCGGTCTTGCTGAGGGCGCGGCCTGTCCGGCAACGCCGCGGGTAGGGATGCATCCTGGTGCCGCCCATGACCGGCCGGACGTGGTCCGGATTGTCCGGGTTGCCGAGGTCGTTGTAGTAGTCGTAGTCGTAGATGCGTTCCCAGTCCTTCCTCTCTCCCCTCCCGTTCCCTCGCAGGCTCCTCAGCTCCTCGTCCCGCAGCAGCAGCAGCGCCTCCGGCGTCTTGGAAGGCAGGTAGCTCTGGTGCGCATGCATCACACAGACCTTAATCAGTTATTATTATACTAGCTTGTAGAATGATTTCACACTCGACGAACTGGTAATGGGTTACTGAATTCCAGACCGTGTTGATGAAGAAGAGGCGGTCGGAGTTGGTCTTCTTGTAGGGGTACACCCATGAGTTGCACTCGAAGTGGATGCTCCGGTCGTGTGCGAGCTCCAGCCTCACATGGCGGAGGAAGAACTGGTCGGCGCGGTTGCCGTTCTTGACGGCCACGGCCCCCGGCGTGCCGAACTCGGCCTCCACCACGAACGTCACATGGTACGTCACCGTGCTCGTCTTCCCGTGCTTGCTCTTCTTGCCGCCCCGCAGCGCCGCCTCCGTGCTCAGCTTCCCCTTCCTCGTCCCTGCACCCTCCAGTATCACTTCATTTCATTGCAGTTCCGCTTGACAATGCTGCTAGTTGACATGATGACAGTGAACCAACTCACCGTGATCGATCTGCGTGCCGCTGAACAGGCGCAGGGTGGTGGACTTTCCCGGCGCCGACAGGCCGAAGTTTTTGGCGACCACCACGGTGCCATTGATGGTGATGGCGTCCTCCGGCGGGGCCGGACTCCTGTCCCACATCATAGAGCAGAACGGCATTTGCATGAACCAACGCTACCTAGCTAGCTAGCTAGCTCGATCAGCAGGCCAGGCAGGACGATGGTAGAGTATTATCCACAAGAATTCCTGATGCAGCCAATGGATAACCGCCACGAGATTATATACATCTCGGATTCTGCGCGTGGATCCTTAGAGTGTGTTCTAGGAGGACATCGTTTTCTCTGAATTAGAGCAACAGAGCTGGAAAAGCAGAAAGGGTGAGAATGTGTGCCAGCCTTTGGTCTCACCTCTGGCATCTGATGCTGCCTCCTTGAGCTGCAAAGGGACAAAGGAATGATGCTCTGCCTTCGGCGACATACTAATCCTTCTGCAGCAAGCGGTAGTAACTTCTGGGCTCTCTGTCACTTCCACAGGCATCAGAGATACCTAGATGTCTCGGTGGTCGTAACTTGGCTGTCTGCCACTGATGCAGTTTATGATGCCAAAAAGGAGCTAGTACTAACAACTTTGTACAGTAATGAGGAGATGGCTTGTTCACATTCGCAGCGCCAGGCTTTAAACGTGAAAAGAAGGCAGAATGAATTACCTTTGTATATGTGGATATGCACAGTATTGTTTTCCAGACAGTTCTTGAAATTTCAGGATGCAGTATGTCGGGTTGTCAG
>NW_025900205.1:0-20592 GCF_022539505.1 Lolium rigidum
GTACCATGCACATCCCGCTTTCCCATCCCCACCGCCGTTTCCCATCACCTATAGCCGAGCACGAGTGCCCGCAAAAAATATCGCCCTAACTTCACCATGAATGTTGCCGCGTGACGCAAAAAGGAGGGATGCAACATGAGGACTTCCCGGGAGGTCACCCATCCTAGTACTACTCTCGCCCAAGCACGCTTAACTTCGGAGTTCGATGGGATCCGGTGCTTTAGTGCTCGGTATGATCGCATCCGACATGTTCTTCACTCATTTTCCCTTATGCTTGCCCCTCCCGCTCCTTCTCTCCCCTATTTTGTACCATGCACATCCCGCTTTCCCATCCCCACCGCCGTTTCCCATCACCTATAGCCGAGCACGAGTGCCCGCAAAAATATCGCCCTAACTTCACCATGAATGTTGCCGCGTGACGCAAAAAGGAGGGATGCAACACGGGGACTTCCTCAGGAGGTCACCCATCCTAGTACTACTCTCGCCCAAGCACGCTTAACTTCGGAGTTCCGATGGGATCCGGTGCTTTAGTGCTGGTATGATCGCATCCGACATGTTCTTCACTCATTTTCCCTTATGCTTGCCCCTCCCGCTCCTTCTCTCCCTATTTTGTACCATGCACATCCCGCTTTCCCATCCCCACCGCCGTTTCCCATCACCTATAGCCGAGCACGAGTGCCCGCAAAAAATATCGCCCTAACTTCACCATGAATGTTGCCGCGTGACGCAAAAAGGAGGGATGCAACACGGGGACTTCCCAGGGGGTCACCCATCCTAGTACTACTCTCGCCCAAGCACGCTTAACTTCGGAGTTCCGATGGGATCCGGTGCTTTAGTGCCGGTATGATCGCATCCGACATGTTCTTCACTCATTTTCCCTTATGCTTGCCCCTCCCGCTCCTTCTCTCCCCTATTTTGTACCATGCACATCCCGCTTTCCCATCCCCACCGCCGTTTCCCATCACCTATGGCCGAGCACGAGTGCCCGCAAAAAATATCGCCCTAACTTCACCATGAATGTTGCCGCGTGACGCAAAAAGGAGGGATGCAACACGAGGACTTCCCAGGAGGTCACCCATCCTAGTACTACTCTCGCCCAAGCACGCTTAACTTCGGAGTTCTGATGGGATCCGGTGCTTTAGTGCTGGTATGATCACATCCGACATGTTCTTCACTCATTTTCCCTTACTAGATGACCCGTTGCGCTATCGCGCAATGGCAGAATCTGAACATAATTTAAACCATAAGTGTTTTAGCTTATTTTAGTAGATGCATCTGTTATGAACTTTTGATATGATCCATTCACATAATCCATGGTGAACTTTGTAAGGCAACAATGACCAAACCAAAATAAACAATAAATCTCCGTAGTTAAAAAAAACCCAAGGGAAATATTCATTTGCAAGAGCATAAAACTTAGCATTAGAAATCTTGTTCTGAAGATCCTAAATAGTGTTTTTGATATGTTTGTAACCGCAGCCCTAAACTAAATAATCACATGATTGTGTGAATAGAGCAAGAACAGAAAATAAATATTAGCTTATAATATCCCAAAATTTGGAACCAATACACTCTAGGGAGTGAGTATGTTAACATGCCAACATACTATACAAGATGAAGCTGTAAAACAGGAGAACCAAGTTCATAAAAAAGAGATCGAACTCAATAAACAGAACTACCAGAGTGTGCATAGATTATATAGGCATTACATCCAATGACACTTACAATTATATAGCTGTTATATAGCAAGAAAAAAATAGATACATGTGATGTTCAGCTTGCCGCAACTATTTAAAATGACACAAACGGTAGTTGACCGCATATATAAAATCTGCAATACTTGCATAAATTATGTAACCAAGTTTCAAACAAACCATTTGAAATTTAATGCCTTCAAGACACACACAATTATAGTCACTCGTACCTTTGCAATGAGGCTCGCCGCATATCAACTCCAGCGAGGATCACATCGAAGGCGAATGTGTTGGCATGGATGCCCACGATGCCGTTGAGATGCCCGCCGTGGATGATGACACTCGGAGCTAAGAAATGGTTTAAGAAGAGAACTCGCACCTCACGAAGTCGATTATCTTCGACACCAAAAATCATTTCAGCTCATACATCATCTAAATATTTAACCGTCAACTCGCACTAAAAATGCCATGTTAGAACCAATATACTCGAACTCGGACCTCTCGCGTAATGAGGGCAAGCAGTAGGCTGCAGCTCCGTGTGCAAGTATCTTAGAACACGCGCGATGATGAGCGCAATATTCACCCTCCCGGGCCAAGATAGCCAACACCATTCCTGAAATCCAAATTTCAGAGGTTTTCAACATAGGGATAACTATTACTATCGATGCAGAAGAGAGACTAAGTGCGTAGATAATTAGTAAGATTTTATTATCACTTCAAATAGACTTATTTGAGTTAAACATAAGAAATTTTTCCTAGAGAATATGATTGTAGAACCAAAACGAGTATAAACCAAGACTCGAACTAGTATTACTTATATCTTGTATAGTTTCTATTTCGGGTGCAAGTCGTCAAGTGTGAAGCAAGACATTGCAGTAAGTACACCACAATATAAAGTATGTCTTTAAAAATGACACAAAGATGCAAATTTTTGAGTAAACAATTATCTCGTTAAAAATGTTGGTGATGCATTTTCATGTGAAACAACAAGAACCAAGGAGTGTCTCGTAGGGTGAATTAACTACTCGGCATGTGTATCCGTTGATCGTTGCTACGGTAATCCCGGAGCCGTTAACGACAAGCACGACATCGCACGGCATCCATCACGATCACATTGCACATCGCTTGGTCCACGTCGGAGAAAACACAATGTAGATGACCGTAGCGCTAGGCGGAGCAGCCTGTGGCGTCTAGCAGCACGAGCACTCGGGCAGTAGCGATGACCCGTTGGCAGAATCAAGCCAGGACTTAAGCTGTAAATTTTACCTTTTCTTGTTGAGATTCACTCGGGTGATTTTAAGTCACAAACATGCATAGTAAGAACATAATAAGAACAAATGATTTAATCATCGCCATCTAAGTGCAACATAAATCATCCAACTACAAAAATATTGGGATACATGATAACAATTGTATTGAATGGGAGGTGTATAAAAGGTTGAATATTGAGTACATAGAAGACGAAATGATGCTTATTTTGTAGTATAATCTGATGGCCATGCTTTATAGCAGAATTCAGCTTCGCCTAAATGAATTAATTGGCACATGTCCGAAATTTTAGGCCCATGCATTGATCATTTTATCAGACGATGTATTATCGGATCTCGTGGAAATATGATACTACATCGAGAACATAGTGGAAATAAAAGTAATATGAAGTTACTTCTTTCTTTACTCTTTAGCCCTTGACATATGAAAAATAAAAGGTAAAAAAACAGAGTGGAAATAATCCACACTATTATCAGATCTCAGGGAAATATGATACTACATCATTAACAGAGTGGAAATAATCCACACTATTATCAGTGTACATTAGCTAGGGAAAAATTCAAGGTAAACATGATATCAGTACAAAATGATAGCAGTCACCATCTTAAAAGTACTATTTTGATTTTTGCAACTTGAGTCGACCATTTTAATTTCAAAACTGTAATGATAATTAAAGAGATGTAAATGAAGAAGTGAAAGAAGTGTGAGAATAGTAATTAGGCACCACAACAGCACAAAAATATAACATGTAAATAGCCCAGCCATTTTAAGGAAATATAGAATCTATATAGCAAGAAGTGAAGAAAAATAGGTAGGCATATATTGCAACTATCTGTGTAGATGACCCGTTGCGCCACTGGAACAAATGGCTAAAGCAAAACAGTATTCAGGCCATAAGATTTACCTTAGGAACCAAGTCTAACGCTATATTTGCATCAAAAATTTATCAGTGGTCTTAGATTAGTTAGGCATATGACAATAGGAAAACATAAATGGTATTTAAACTTAACTTTAGGTAGGCGATTAGAATAATGAATGAAATTGAGCTTGAGGTTACTTAATATATCCATGCAAAGAAGAAAATGAAGTCTTCTCTTCCTATAATATTAACCAAAGTCCACAAACCTGGAGTTCATCAATACTCAACTGATACCACAAAATTGAGCTTAACATTTATAAACTCAGGAAATATGGGTGAAAATAATGACAGAATACACATCTCTATTGTTGCATCAATACTTTGCTTCAACCTAATTTAATGGGTACATTACAGCATTGCTCTACTTGTATGCCGGCCAAGCAGACCTTATGCTGGGAGCAGAGAGCAATGTCATTTTAGTTGGCCTTTGACCTAAAGAAGCTCACCGGCCATCGACACTACAACCACTATGGGTACTGTCGACTGGCCTAATCTTTACTTGATTTACCTGCAAGGAATGACTGCAAAACCGAGTGAGACAGTGTCGAGGTAGTCACCGAACCCGGCAATTTACGTATCAGGCGCAATCATGAATCATGAATTATCGTGACGTGACTCAATAGCCCACACTACTATCCATGGCTTATTCTTCAATCGGAAACAAAGCCTCAGTAAATTACATGTATAATTGACAACAGTTCCACGTATTCCATCATTGTAACCATACTTCCTATTTTGGGAAGCCTACCCAAAAACAATTTGAAGCTGTAAAAATGGAGTGCATTGAATATGATCCAGCTCGAGGGAGAAAAAATATATAAGTGTGCATGCACAAACCGTAAGTAAATGCAGTTGTTCTGAACTTATTATATGATCCATTCACATAATAAAGGGTGCAATTTGTACGGCAACAATGACTTATAATCTCAAAAGTATCTGAATAGAGCAGGATCAATATTGTTACAACATCCAAATATGATATGCATACCATCCTTTGACTCTCAAGAAACCCCTTCATAGCCAGATGGTTAGCATCTCATGTTCTTTTATTCATCCCCCAGAGCTTCCTCCTTGGTGCTCTATACAATTGAATCGGCTACAACATTGATCTTGAGCATACATAAGGGTATGTACAATTGAACCGGCCACAACATGGATCTTGAGCATACATAAGAGGTCAGTTCATCCTCCCCACAGGCTGTAATTCCTAGTTTCTCACTTTTCCTTACATGAGCCGAAATTCCGAAAGCCAGAGAACCACTGCACAAAGGAAAAATAGCCTGATTCAAACTCATAAGCAATTGTTGCACACAAAAACATGATGCTATTCAGGGTTGCATTCAACAGGACAACTAACCCACAATTCGAATAGTTATTAAAATGAAATCAAATTAGATTTTTTGGAAATTGCACGACATATTTTCCATTCAGTTTTTTGGAGGTATTTAAACTCAGAAAAATCCTTTTCCAATCACCACTTGACCAGAAATAACAAGAACAGGCATAAAAACAAGGCAACAGAATAAGACACAAGCATTGATTAAAAATATAGTTGACGCTATGAACACTGAATTGAAACGGAACTCGGAAGCTACAATGTAGAAACCCCTAAGATTTAGAGCCCATGGACCTCACATCATAATGAGGCCATTTGGTAGGGAAACTCACAAAAAAGGTTTTGGGGCTCAACTCGTGTGAGGGATCCATTAGGCTGTTCATTGGCTGCTATATCTCAATGAATGTTGCATGCCCTTGAGCCGACAGTACTACATCTCAATGAAGGAGGCGTCTCAGCGAGAGGAAATGAGAAGGAAGATGAGTGGGTAACCATAAGTCAAATTTCACACTCGGGGAATCATGTAGACGAAAAATTAGTGTGTACAAATACCGCAACAAGAAAAGGGGGAAGATGAACCGCTAGCTCCACATAAACACTTCCGCACTCGCTAATCGAATTGTATTATAAAATGGCAACCATTTCTAAATTCTTACTAATCAAGGTGCACTTGAGAGACACAGCACTGGAGGAAACAGAAGGACAAGAGTGCATTGAGACCGTGGGAAACCAACGAAGGCAAGCAAAACACAATTCTAGCTTATGGACTGGAAGGAACAGGGAACCAAATAGAGGGCCTTCGAATGCTCTCCTCCAACAGCAACTCTGAAGAACCATGCAGGAATAATAACAGAGCAAGGAAAGAAGCCACCGATGAATAATAAATAGAGAATTAAACATGGAACTAATAAAAAGAGGAGGCTTGCGCACCGAGTATAAGTGATCATTCTTCCAGACCTAACCTCCAAATGCATGCAACTAACCTCCAAATGCTAGCAGCTCATAGGGACCAGCTATATTATTTTCTCGTACATGGATATACATACAAACCATGGATGGCAAGTATCATGCAGCAAGAGGTTCATCATAGGAGTCCTAAGCAATCTATTTTATGAACACAGAAAAAACTCAATTATGGTTTCAGTGGCACCACATGTAGACCTCGGCCACCTCTACATCTCTCAAAAGATCCCAAATGGTATCTGTGATGATACAGGTTAGTGAGCAAGTATCCTGAATCATTGCAGATTCATCAGGTTGTACTCGTAATTATTTACGTGTTATTGCTGACTGAGAAAAACCATACCATTGCTCATCTTGAGCAGCAAATCTAAAAGATCAGCATTTGGACAATCCCTTATCATGACCGCATCGATATAGCCATCCGAGGCAGGCATGAAACGGATGCTTCGCAGATCGTCGCCAATTCATCATGTAAACCGAACCTGAAATAAATCAATAAGAACTTGTTACTCGAATTGTGTGAGGCATTAGTTTCCAAAGATTTCAAGTCGCTGAGGAAAATACATAAGAGTCTAGATCCTCCAAAACTACTAACGCCAAAACACATAAGAGTCTATATCCTACCAAAGCAAGCAACCCAATATATCAACCAAAACTACTAACACCATAGAACCACTAACCAACCTGGAACCCAGGACATGAAGAAATAGTAACCAGTAACAGGGAAGAAGCATCCCAGCCGTGCCATTCCATGCTTGCTCGTTTAGGAAAACACCCGACAGGGATTGGAGCCTAGAAGAAGGGAATGGGGTACCTAGAGGCTGGAGCGGGCTGCCGCAAAGGCATGACGAGTGCAGGCCCTAGGCCTGCAACCTCCACGGTGCTAGGCATGCAACCTCGACGGCGCCACCTCCAACATCCGCCCTCCTCACATAGCACTCGGAAGTCGCACGCATGCGGGAGCCGCCGCTCGTATGCACCTTCTCCGGTCTCGAAAACCCATAGGCCCTCCTAGGTCGCCGGCCTCTCGCGCATCGCTCCGTATCGGGTGCGCGCTCCCTCCACCTCTCGTTTCCGCGTCCGTACGCCGGCGCAGCAGCGTCCAGCTATCGCCGTCGCAGCGTCCGGCCACCGCCGCCGCTCGGCGCTCCCTAGTAGCAGCCGTCCATCCCGACGTAGCCACAGCCCGCAACCGGTCCCTATTCCAGCTGCGCAGTGTATGACCTTCTCGGCGCGGGCCGCCGGCCAGCACCGGGGACTCCACCGGCGCACCTCCGCCTTCCTCCGAGACACCCTCCTGCAGCGCCACTCCCGCTTTGCCTCTTCCATCGTTCCTCCCGCATCCTCTCCCAACACGGCGGGGAGCTTCGATGAAGGTGTCACCCTCCAGGGTGCTCGTGGCGGATATTCCTCAAATGCAAATATTTTCGCTCTTAGTGCTTTATGAAACAAGAGGAGTTCAGATCTAGAATGGAGAAGATCTGCACACATATTGGCCTTATTGATAAATCTTTCTTCTCTTCTTCCGCAGACCTGCGGACAAAAACATATCAATACACAATTAAAAGTTAGATTGCTAGAGGGCGGGGTTGTCAAGCACGCAACTTAAAAAATTACGATTTTTTTTTTAATATCTTACAGCAGTTCGCATTGGGTTAAGGTCAGCATTGCATGATACCATCAGATAACCAATGTTCCCATAAATTTCCTGGAAGACAGTGACAACAATAAACCATTATCACAAGACAGTGACAACAATAAACCATTATCACAAGACCTAATGAGTCTGATACTGCTGGGAGGAGATCAAACATTACGTCTATCTAATTACTTATACATGAGGATAATGAACTGGGGAAGGTGAACAGTATCTATTGCTATAGAGCTATTTTCAACTGATCCGCTCCGTAAGGCTAATTTCAAGCTAAAGAAAGAAGCAAGTAAAGGATTATTCATTAGAAAAACATAATGTAATATAATTTGAAACACCACTCTGTAGTGACTACTTTTTATCCCAGACTATGTTGAAAATAATACTGAATTTAGAATGATTGAATCTCACAAACCCCCAAAGTAACTTGCAGGAAAGAATAATAATAAATTACATGACAAATACATGGGGTAATTAGAGAGTAGACTTTTCTTTGGGAGAGCAGCTTTTAGTATTCAGCATGATTCTTCACGAGAGCTTGTACTGCTGTAGAATTTTGCTCTATACGACGAATATAAGATGAACTGAATGACATACGAAATGAGGTGTCATATTTTAACAGAAAAACTGTTGTCTAGCTCACCTTAATAAAGTATTGTTACATAACAAGATCAAAGCACTCCAAACTTAGATAAGTAAATACGCATCGATTGTGGGTACCTTGCGTAAGACCCCATGGACTGAACCGCTGCAGCCTACACGAGCATACAACATCAAGAGACATAATCCAAACCAAATTAAGCAACCTCCATGTAAAATAAGAAATAGCAAGCTACATGAAGACAAGTGACAACAATAAACCATTATCACAAGACCTAATGAGTCCGATATCGCTGAGAGGAGATCAAACATTACTCAAGTTTATCTAATTACTTATACATGAGGATAATGAACTGGGAAGGTGAACAGTACTCGTTGCTATAGAGCTATTTTCAACCGATCTGCTAAGGCTAATTTCAAGTCTGAAGAAAGAAGCAAGTAAAGGATTATTCATTAGAAAAACATAATGTATATAATTTGAAACACCACTCTGTAGTGACTACTTTTTATCCCGGACTATGTTGAAAATAATACTGAATTTAGAATGATTGAATCTCACAAAACCCCAAAGTAACTTGCGTAAAAGAATAATAATAAATTACATGACAAATACATGGGGTAATTAGAAAGTAGACTTTTCTTTGGGAGAGCAGCTTTTAGTATTCAGCATGATTCTTCGAGAGAGCTTGTACTTGTACTGCTGTAGAATTTTGCTCCATACGACGAATACAAGATGAACAGAACGACATACGAAAATGAGGTGTCATATTTTAACGTAAAAACTGTTGTCTAGCTCACCTTAATAAAGTATTGTTACATAACAAGATCAAAGCACTCCAAACTTAGATAAGTAAATACTGCAGCGATTGTGGGTACCTTGCGAAGACCCCATGGACTGAACCGCTGCAGCTACACGAAAGCATACAACATCAAGCGACATAATCCAAACCAAATTAAGCAACCTCCATGTAAAATAAGAAATAGCAAGCTACATGAAAAATAAAAATCATTGGTAGGTTCTCCTGGCCCAATTACCGGTGATCATGCATGGAACTGCAACCATGGGAGAGGATCTCAAAGATCCATCCGCTATTCTCCTCTTGGGCTTTTCCGCCAAAGTTCCCCGCAGATGAAGGAACGAATGGTGGTAAGCTATTGGGGGTACAAAGCCGGCAATAGGATCTACTGAGTTTGACGTCAACGGTGTAGAACGACGAGGTCATCGAGAGGTCGACAGCCTGGAGCGACGGCCGACGAGGACCGGTGTGGCAGGAACCAACTTGGATGATGACGATATCATCGAGAGTTCAGCGCTGAACATGGTAGCAACCTGAAATCATCTCACTCTCTATTTAAACTGAATAATCTTGAGAAAACAAAGACAGTAAGATAATATCGAAACTTATGTTTAAAGTGCATTCCTCTTACGCTATGTCTATTACTATATAGAGATTCTTCAGTGTACATGTCAAATACAAGTATGAGTATATTATATCTTCCAACGGCACTTGGATGCCAAAAAACGAAATCAAAACATAAGATGATTTATGTTGATCCATGAGTGGCTCTGGAATTTCAATTTCTTGTTCTCTCGAACCACTTCATATCTTTTTCAATGCTAGCTGAATGTTCTAGGCCACTTGAAGAGGGTGGCCAAATAAGCTAATACAGTGTTCTTTTGTGTTCATTATCGTGTCCGTCACACATTTTGGAAGTATCCTGAAGCTCTATTAAAAAAAACATTTGTAATTAGTAGAAGTGCCCTCTCAATGCTCACATGTTATAGCTTTGTTACATGCAGGTTATGTTCAGTCCGTAGATTCCTTTAGTTGAAACTCCGCAACCGCTTGTTTAATAAGTTCGTAACAGTATCCATTACTCGGCAACACTCATCGTTTCCTTTGCCGTCGCTATTTTTTCAAGCAGATTAGCATCAAGGAGATGGTCCGCTTCACCTTCAACGAGAGAAGAGCTGCAAACTGGTGCTATTTTTTCAAGCGGATTAGCATCAAGGAGATGGTCCGGTTCAACAAGAGAGGGTGCCATTCGATGGGCTGTAATAATCGGCCAACTGCAGGAGTGGGACTACGCGTGGAGATCCCAACGCAGCCACTCCCAGTGGGGCTTCGCTCAACGCTGCCCGCCAACGAGGTTCCTCTTGATGCTCTCGCCAGACGCTGGTACTAACGAGAGAGATCATGAGCAAGGAAATAACGAAAGGAAGGGATTGAGAGTTGAGAGAAGCCTCACCTTGCGTCATCTGCATCGCTCTGCCGCTCCCGGCCACCGAGCTCGATCCGCCACCAAATCCCGTCCTCCGCGCCGCGCCCGTCGCCTTGGGTCGCCCCTCCGCGGATCCGCCCGCGCCGGCCCGTCTCCAGCCGCGCTCGCCGCCGCCGCCGCGGAACCGCCCCGCGCCAGCCCGTCTCCGGCCGAGGCGGCGGCTGATTGGGAAGGAAGAGAGGAGGCCGGGATTGGGGGAGAGGAGAGAGGGCACGGGATTGGGAGGAGAGGACGAGGCTTGCGGTAGGTTAGGTTTTCACCGGCTTCCATTTTCTCGAGCCACACGACTCTGGACGCCCACCGTCGCAAACAAGTGGTCCCACTCAAGAACGGACCCAGACGTCATACACCCTCAACGAGCAGCGGCGGGTGAGAAAAACATCACTGAATCGGACGGCTGTAGGTAAAAGTGGGAACCAGAATTTACTGTGCGGGTGAAACGGACGGATCAGATCGATTTGCCCCTCTCAGACCCCCTGGATGGCTGGGTAGTCTTTCAACATTTATAGGAAGAATGCTTGCCCCTCCCGCTCCTTCTCTCCCCTATTTTGTACCATGCACATCCCGCTTTCCCATCCCCACCGCCGTTTCCCATCACCTATGGCCGAGCACGAGTGCCCGCAAAAAATATCGCCCTAACTTCACCATGAATGTTGCCGCGTGACGCAAAAAGGAGGGATGCAACACGAGGACTTCCCAGGAGGTCACCCGTCCTAGTACTACTCTCGCCCAAGCACGCTTAACTTCGGAGTTCTGATGGGATCCGGTGCTTTAGTGCTCGGTATGATCGCATCCGACATGTTCTTCACTCATTTTCCCTTATGCTTGCCCCTCCCGCTCCTTCTCTCCCCTATTTTGTACCATGCACATCCCGCTTTCCCATCCCCACCGCCGTTTCCCATCACCTATAGCCGAGCACGAGTGCCCGCAAAAAAATATCGCCCTAACTTCACCATGAATGTTGCCGCGTGACGCAAAAAGGAGGGATGCAACACGAGGACTTCCCAGGAGGTCACCCATCCTAGTACTACTCTCGCCCAAGCACGCTTAACTTCGGAGTTCGATGGGATCCGGTGCTTTAGTGCTGGTATGATCGCATCCGACATGTTCTTCACTCATTTTCCCTTATGCTTGCCCCTCCCGCTCCTTCTCTCCCCTATTTTGTACCATGCACATCCCGCTTTCCCATCCCCACCGCCGTTTCCCATCACCTATAGCCGAGCACGAGTGCCCGCAAAAAATATCGCCCTAACTTCACCATGAATGTTGCCGCGTGACGCAAAAAGGAGGGATGCAACACGAGGACTCCCCAGGAGGTCACCCATCCTAGTACTACTCTCGCCCAAGCACGCTTAACTTCGGAGATTGATGGGATCCGGTGCTTTAGTGCTGGTATGATCGCATCCGACATGTTCTTCACTCATTTTCCCTTATGCTTGCCCCTCCCGCTCCTTCTCTCCCCTATTTTGTACCATGCACATCCCGCTTTCCCATCCCCACCGCCGTTTCCCATCACCTATAGCCGAGCACGAGTGCCCGCAAAAAAATATCGCCCTAACTTCACCATGAATGTTGCCGCGTGACGCAAAAAGGAGGGATGCAACACGAGGACTTCCCAGGAGGTCACCCATCCTAGTACTACTCTCGCCCAAGCACGCTTAACTTCGGAGTTCGATGGGATCCGGTGCTTTAGTGCCGGTATGATCGCATCCGACATGTTCTTCACTCATTTTCCCTTATGCTTGCCCCTCCCGCTCCTTCTCTCCCCTATTTTGTACCATGCACATCCCGCTTTCCCATCCCCACCGCCGTTTCCCATCACCTATAGCCGAGCACGAGTGCCCGCAAAAAAATATCGCCCTAACTTCACCATGAATGTTGCCGCGTGACGCAAAAAGGAGGGATGCAACACGAGGACTCCCCGGAGGTCACCCATCCTAGTACTACTCTCGCCCAAGCACGCTTAACTTCGGAGTTCCGATGGGATCCGGTGCTTTAGTGCTGGTATGATCGCATCCGACATGTTCTTCACTCATTTTCCCTTATGCTTGCCCCTCCCGCTCCTTCTCTCCCCTATTTTGTACCATGCACATCCCGCTTTCCCATCCCCACCGCCGTTTCCCATCACCTATAGCCGAGCACGAGTGCCCGCAAAAAAATATCGCCCTAACTTCACCATGAATGTTGCCGCGTGACGCAAAAAGGAGGGATGCAACAAGAGGACTTCCCAGGAGGTCACCCATCCTAGTACTACTCTCGCCCAAGCACGCTTAACTTCGGAGTTCGGATGGGATCCGGTGCTTTAGTGCTGGTATGATCGCATCCGACATGTTCTTCACTCATTTTCCCTTATGCTTGCCCCTCCCGCTCCTTCTCTCCCCTATTTTGTACCATGCACATCCCGCTTTCCCATCCCCACCGCCGTTTCCCATCACCTATAGCCGAGCACGAGTGCCCGCAAAAAATATCGCCCTAACTTCACCATGAATGTTGCCGCGTGACGCAAAAAGGAGGGATGCAACACGAGGACTTCCCGAGAGGTCACCCATCCTAGTACTACTCTCGCCCAAGCACGCTTAACTTCGGAGTTCGATGGGATCCGGTGCTTTAGTGCTGGTATGATCGCATCCGACATGTTCTTCACTCATTTTCCCTTATGCTTGCCCCTCCCGCTCCTTCTCTCCCCTATTTTGTACCATGCACATCCCGCTTTCCCATCCCCACCGCCGTTTCCCATCACCTATAGCCGAGCACGAGTGCCCGCAAAAAAATATCGCCCTAACTTCACCATGAATGTTGCCGCGTGACGCAAAAAGGAGGGATGCAACACGAGGACTTCCCGGGAGGTCACCCATCCTAGTACTACTCTCGCCCAAGCACGCTTAACTTCGGAGTTCCGATGGGATCCGGTGCTTTAGTGCCTGGTATGATCGCATCCGACATGTTCTTGACTCATTTTCCCTTATGCTTGCCCCTCCCGCTCCTTCTCTCCCCTATTTTGTACCATGCACATCCCGCTTTCCCATCCCCACCGCCGTTTCCCATCACCTATGGCCGAGCACGAGTGCCCGCAAAAAATATCGCCCTAACTTCACCATGAATGTTGCCGCGTGACGCAAAAAGGAGGGATGCAACACGAGGACTTCCCGGGAGGTCACCCATCCTAGTACTACTCTCGCCCAAGCACGCTTAACTTCGGAGTTCTGATGGGATCCGGTGCTTTAGTGCTGGTATGATCGCATCCGACATGTTCTTCACTCATTTTCCCTTATGCTTGCCCCTCCCGCTCCTTCTCTCCCCTATTTTGTACCATGCACATCCCGCTTTCCCATCCCCACCGCCGTTTCCCATCACCTATGGCCGAGCACGAGTGCCCGCAAAAAAATATCGCCCTAACTTCACCATGAATGTTGCCGCGTGACGCAAAAAGGAGGGATGCAACACGAGGACTTCCCAGGAGGTCACCCATCCTAGTACTACTCTCGCCCAAGCACGCTTAACTTCGGAGTTCCGATGGGATCCGGTGCTTTAGTGCTGGTATGATCGCATCCGACATGTTCTTCACTCATTTTCCCTTATGCTTGCCCCTCCCGCTCCTTCTCTCCCCTATTTTGTACCATGCACATCCCGCTTTCCCATCCCCACCGCCGTTTCCCATCACCTATGGCCGAGCACGAGTGCCCGCAAAAAATATCGCCCTAACTTCACCATGAATGTTGCCGCGTGACGCAAAAAGGAGGGATGCAACACGAGGACTCCCCAGGAGGTCACCCATCCTAGTACTACTCTCGCCCAAGCACGCTTAACTTCGGAGTTCTGATGGGATCCGGTGCTTTAGTGCTGGTATGATCGCATCCGACATGTTCTTCACTCATTTTCCCTTATGCTTGCCCCTCCCGCTCCTTCTCTCCCCTATTTTGTACCATGCACATCCCGCTTTCCCATCCCCACCGCCGTTTCCCATCACCTATAGGCGAGCACGAGTGCCCGCAAAAAAATATCGCCCTAACTTCACCATGAATGTTGCCGCGTGACGCAAAAAGGAGGGATGCAACACGAGGACTTCCCGGAGGTCACCCATCCTAGTACTACTCTCGCCCAAGCACGCTTAACTTCGGAGTTCGATGGGATCCGGTGCTTTAGTGCTGGTATGATCGCATCCGACATGTTCTTCACTCATTTTCCCTTATGCTTGCCCCTCCCGCTCCTTCTCTCCCCTATTTTGTACCATGCACATCCCGCTTTCCCATCCCCACCGCCGTTTCCCATCACCTATAGCCGAGCACGAGTGCCCGCAAAAAAATATCGCCCTAACTTCACCATGAATGTTGCCGCGTGACGCAAAAAGGAGGGATGCAACACGAGGACTTCCCGGAGGTCACCCATCCTAGTACTACTCTCGCCCAAGCACGCTTAACTTCGGAGTTCGATGGGATCCGGTGCTTTAGTGCTGGTATGATCGCATCCGACATGTTCTTCACTCATTTTCCCTTATGCTTGCCCCTCCCGCTCCTTCTCTCCCCTATTTTGTACCATGCACATCCCGCTTTCCCATCCCCACCGCCGTTTCCCATCACCTATAGCCGAGCACGAGTGCCCGCAAAAGAATATCGCCCTAACTTCACCATGAATGTTGCCGCGTGACGCAAAAAGGAGGGATGCAACACGAGGACTTCCCGAGAGGTCACCCATCCTAGTACTACTCTCGCCCAAGCACGCTTAACTTCGGAGTTCGATGGGATCCGGTGCTTTAGTGCTGGTATGATCGCATCCGACATGTTCTTCACTCATTTTCCCTTATGCTTGCCCCTCCCGCTCCTTCTCTCCCCTATTTTGTACCATGCACATCCCGCTTTCCCATCCCCACCGCCGTTTCCCATCACCTATAGCCGAGCACGAGTGCCCGCAAAAGAATATCGCCCTAACTTCACCATGAATGTTGCCGCGTGACGCAAAAAGGAGGGATGCAACACGAGGACTTCCCAGGAGGTCACCCATCCTAGTACTACTCTCGCCCAAGCACGCTTAACTTCGGAGTTCTGATGGGATCCGGTGCTTTAGTGCTGGTATGATCGCATCCAACATGTTCTTCACTCATTTTCCCTTATGCTTGCCCCTCCCGCTCCTTCTCTCCCCTATTTTGTACCATGCACATCCCGCTTTCCCATCCCCACCGCCGTTTCCCATCACCTATAGCCGAGCACGAGTGCCCGCAAAAAATATCGCCCTAACTTCACCATGAATGTTGCCGCGTGACGCAAAAGGAGGGATGCAACACGAGGACTTCCCAGGAGGTCACCCATCCTAGTACTACTCTCGCCCAAGCACGCTTAACTTCGGAGTTCCGATGGGATCCGGTGCTTTAGTGCTGGTATGATCGCATCCGACATGTTCTTCACTCATTTTCCCTTATGCTTGCCCCTCCCGCTCCTTCTCTCCCCTATTTTGTACCATGCACATCCCGCTTTCCCATCCCCACCGCCGTTTCCCATCACCTATAGCCGAGCACGAGTGCCCGCAAAAGAATATCGCCCTAACTTCACCATGAATGTTGCCGCGTGACGCAAAAAGGAGGGATGCAACACGAGGACTTCCCGGGAGGTCACCCATCCTAGTACTACTCTCGCCCAAGCACGCTTAACTTCGGAGTTCCGATGGGATCCGGTGCTTTAGTGCTGGTATGATCGCATCCGACATGTTCTTCACTCATTTTCCCTTATGCTTGCCCCTCCCGCTCCTTCTCTCCCCTATTTTGTACCATGCACATCCCGCTTTCCCATCCCCACCGCCGTTTCCCATCACCTATAGCCGAGCACGAGTGCCCGCAAAAGAATATCGCCCTAACTTCACCATGAATGTTGCCGCGTGACGCAAAAAGGAGGGATGCAACACGAGGACTTCCCAGGAGGTCACCCATCCTAGTACTACTCTCGCCCAAGCACGCTTAACTTCGGAGTTCCGATGGGATCCGGTGCTTTAGTGCTCGGTATGATCGCATCCGACATGTTCTTCACTCATTTTCCCTTATGCTTGCCCCTCCCGCTCCTTCTCTCCCCTATTTTGTACCATGCACATCCCGCTTTCCCATCCCCACCGCCGTTTCCCATCACCTATAGCCGAGCACGAGTGCCCGCAAAAGAATATCGCCCTAACTTCACCATGAATGTTGCCGCGTGACGCAAAAAGGAGGGATGCAACACGAGGACTTCCCGGGAGGTCACCCATCCTAGTACTACTCTCGCCCAAGCACGCTTAACTTCGGAGTTCTGATGGGATCCGGTGCTTTAGTGCCGGTATGATCGCATCCGACATGTTCTTCACTCATTTTCCCTTATGCTTGCCCCTCCCGCTCCTTCTCTCCCCTATTTTGTACCATGCACATCCCGCTTTCCCATCCCCACCGCCGTTTCCCATCACCTATAGCCGAGCACGAGTGCCCGCAAAAGAATATCGCCCTAACTTCACCATGAATGTTGCCGCGTGACGCAAAAGGAGGGATGCAACACGCGGACTTCCGCGGAGGTCACCCATCCTAGTACTACTCTCGCCCAAGCACGCTTAACTTCGGAGTTCCGATGGGATCCGGTGCTTTAGTGCTGGTATGATCGCATCCGACATGTTCTTCACTCATTTTCCCTTATGCTTGCCCCTCCCGCTCCTTCTCTCCCCTATTTTGTACCATGCACATCCCGCTTTCCCATCCCCACCGCCGTTTCCCATCACCTATGGCCGAGCACGAGTGCCCGCAAAAAATATCGCCCTAACTTCACCATGAATGTTGCCGCGTGACGCAAAAAGGAGGGATGCAACACGAGGACTCCCCAGGAGGTCACCCATCCTAGTACTACTCTCGCCCAAGCACGCTTAACTTCGGAGTTCGATGGGATCCGGTGCTTTAGTGCCTGGTATGATCGCATCCGACATGTTCTTCACTCATTTTCCCTTATGCTTGCCCCTCCCGCTCCTTCTCTCCCCTATTTTGTACCATGCACATCCCGCTTTCCCATCCCCACCGCCGTTTCCCATCACCTATAGCCGAGCACGAGTGCCCGCAAAAAAATATCGCCCTAACTTCACCATGTATGTTGCCGCGTGACGCAAAAAGGAGGGATGCAACACGAGGACTTCCCGAGAGGTCACCCATCCTAGTACTACTCTCGCCCAAGCACGCTTAACTTCGGAGTTCGATGGGATCCGGTGCTTTAGTGCTCGGTATGATCGCATCCGACATGTTCTTCACTCATTTTCCCTTATGCTTGCCCCTCCCGCTCCTTCTCTCCCCTATTTTGTACCATGCACATCCCGCTTTCCCATCCCCACCGCCGTTTCCCATCACCTATAGCCGAGCACGAGTGCCCGCAAAAGAATATCGCCCTAACTTCACCATGAATGTTGCCGCGTGACGCAAAAAGGAGGGATGCAACACGAGGACTTCCCAAGAGGTCACCCATCCTAGTACTACTCTCGCCCAAGCACGCTTAACTTCGGAGTTCCGATGGGATCCGGTGCTTTAGTGCTGGTATGATCGCATCCGACATGTTCTTCACTCATTTTCCCTTATGCTTGCCCCTCCCGCTCCTTCTCTCCCCTATTTTTTACCATGCACATCCCGCTTTCCCATCCCCACCGCCGTTTCCCATCACCTATAGCCGAGCACGAGTGCCCGCAAAAGAATATCGCCCTAACTTCACCATGAATGTTGCCGCGTGACGCAAAAAGGAGGGATGCAACACGAGGACTTCCCAGGAGGTCACCCATCCTAGTACTACTCTCGCCCAAGCACGCTTAACTTCGGAGTTCTGATGGGATCCGGTGCTTTAGTGCTCGTATGATCGCATCCGACATGTTCTTCACTCATTTTCCCTTATGCTTGCCCCTCCCGCTCCTTCTCTCCCCTATTTTGTACCATGCACATCCCGCTTTCCCATCCCAACCGCCGTTTCCCATCACCTATAGCCGAGCACGAGTGCCCGCAAAAAATATCGCCCTAACTTCACCATGAATGTTGCCGCGTGACGCAAAAAGGAGGGATGCAACACGAGGACTTCCCAGAAGGTCACCCATCCTAGTACTACTCTCGCCCAAGCACGCTTAACTTCGGAGTTCCGATGGGATCCGGTGCTTTAGTGCTGGTATGATCGCATCCGACATGTTCTTCACTCATTTTCCCTTATGCTTGCCCCTCCCGCTCCTTCTCTCCCCTATTTTGTACCATGCACATCCCGCTTTCCCATCCCCACCGCCGTTTCCCATCACCTATAGCCGAGCACGAGTGCCCGCAAAAAATATCGCCCTAACTTCACCATGAATGTTGCCGCGTGACGCAAAAAGGAGGGATGCAACACGAGGACTTCCCAGAAGGTCACCCATCCTAGTACTACTCTCGCCCAAGCACGCTTAACTTCGAAGTTCTGATGGGATCCGGTGCTTTAGTGCTGGTATGATCGCATCCGACATGTTCTTCACTCATTTTCCCTTATGCTTGCCCCTCCCGCTCCTTCTCTCCCCTATTTTGTACCATGCACATCCCGCTTTCCCATCCCAACCGCCGTTTCCCATCACCTATAGCCGAGCACGAGTGCCCGCAAAAAATATCGCCCTAACTTCACCATGAATGTTGCCGCGTGACGCAAAAAGGAGGGATGCAACACGAGGACTTCCTGTGAGGTCACCCATCCTAGTACTACTCTCGCCCAAGCACGCTTAACTTCGGAGTTCTGATGGGATCCGGTGCTTTAGTGCTGGTATGATCGCATCCGACATGTTCTTCACTCATTTTCCCTTATGCTTGCCCCTCCCGCTCCTTCTCTCCCCTATTTTGTACCATGCACATCCCGCTTTCCCATCCCCACCGCCGTTTCCCATCACCTATAGCCGAGCACGAGTGCCCGCAAAAAATATCGCCCTAACTTCACCATGAATGTTGCCGCGTGACGCAAAAAGGAGGGATGCAACACGAGGACTTCCCAGAAGGTCACCCATCCTAGTACTACTCTCGCCCAAGCACGCTTAACTTCGGAGTTCCGATGGGATCCGGTGCTTTAGTGCCGGTATGATCGCATCCGACATGTTCTTCACTCATTTTCCCTTATGCTTGCCCCTCCCGCTCCTTCTCTCCCCTATTTTGTACCATGCACATCCCGCTTTCCCATCCCCACCGCCGTTTCCCATCACCTATAGCCGAGCACGAGTGCCCGCAAAAAATATCGCCCTAACTTCACCATGAATGTTGCCGCGTGACGCAAAAAGGAGGGATACAACACGAGGACTTCCCGAAGAGGTCACCCATCCTAGTACTACTCTCGCCCAAGCACGCTTAACTTCGGAGTTCTGATGGGATCCGGTGCTTTAGTGCTGGTATGATCGCATCCGACATGTTCTTCACTCATTTTCCCTTATGCTTGCCCCTCCCGCTCCTTCTCTCCCTATTTTGTACCATGCACATCCCGCTTTCCCATCCCCACCGCCGTTTCCTATCACCTATAGCCGAGCACGAGTGCCCGCAAAAAATATCGCCCTAACTTCACCATGAATGTTGCCGCGTGACGCAAAAAGGAGGGATGCAACACGAGGACTTCCCAGAAGGTCACCCATCCTAGTACTACTCTCGCCCAAGCACGCTTAACTTCGGAGTTCTGATGGGATCCGGTGCTTTAGTGCCGGTATGATCGCATCCGACATGTTCTTCACTCATTTTCCCTTATGCTTGCCCCTCCCGCTCCTTCTCTCCCCTATTTTGTACCATGCACATCCCGCTTTCCCATCCCCACCGCCGTTTCCCATCACCTATAGCCGAGCACGAGTGCCCGCAAAAAATATCGCCCTAACTTCACCATGAATGTTGCCGCGTGACGCAAAAAGAAGGGATGCAACACGA
>NW_025900206.1:0-37656 GCF_022539505.1 Lolium rigidum
GCTTGTATAGTTATTGTTGCGTGCATGTCTGGTCTTTGTATTATCGTAGACTAACTTGTCAATGTTAGTTTTCCTAGGGATTGATCATGCGAACCACTTATTAGAATATCCAACATTAACAGCGGGGACGCTAGGGAAGGTTGGAATCTGAGTTCTTGGTTGGTAACTTTGGCAGTTTACTTCCGTTATTATCTATAACCTTTATGCATTGTTCCTTATGCAAGAGATAAACACTTGGAACCCTGCCATAGCAATGCCATCCATGCTTTACTATGTTTCTGCCTATTTGATATGCTTGTCTT
The DNA here is from genome assembly GCF_022539505.1 of Lolium rigidum. Lineage (NCBI taxonomy): Eukaryota > Viridiplantae > Streptophyta > Magnoliopsida > Poales > Poaceae > Lolium > Lolium rigidum. The sequence continues at coordinate 303 of NW_025900206.1, forward strand.
GGAGCAACTACGAAGGTGATTTGAACCTGACATTTGGTCATTCTTAATGCCAGTTTACTTTATGTGGAAAATCTTGGCATTACCCTACTCTAAATCTGAATGTCTGAAATTCGTATCTCATGCAAAGCAACATCTAGTTGGTTTTAATCGATATCCGGTAAATATTGGCTTATTCATTTGGCGGCTCAAGTTTTTTGTTATTTGAAACCAGTCGACTTGGTCTTAAATGTGATATCTAAACACAGATTAAGGACAATGGAACAGGAGGATTAGCATTTCACTTGATGGATGAACCTAAAATGACAGGCATGTCGACCACGACTAGTGCACGCAAGAGAAGGACCCGCAGCGAGCCGGTATGTTACGCTACATGTCTGTTATCCGATCTCTACATTGTGTAATACATGTTTGAATAGTTAATTGTTGTAACTATTTTTGCAATATTACCGTAATGCAGCTTTAGTGAAGCAGTCATCATTAGAAGATAGTCGCCAAAGCGACCTCGTGCAACATTATGATGTAAGTCAGCTTAGTACAAGTTCCATACATTGTCTTATTTATGCAACTTGTTATTATCTTATATCTACATTGCATAATAAATGTTTGAATAGTTCACTGTTGTAACTATGTTTGCAATATTACTAGAATGCAGTTGTAATGAAGAAGTCCTTAGTAGAAGATAGAGCGCAAAAAGGTTCCGGCGTGAGCCTATGCAACGATATAATGTAAGTCCGCGCTTAGTACTTGTGACTATCTCATATCGACAATGCTTAATATATGTTTGCATAGTTCATCGTTTAACTCTTTTTGCATTATTATCGAATGCGGTTCGATGAAGCAATCTTCATTAGAAGAGAGGCCCACAAAAAGTTCGATCTTTGTTCCGATGCATCCTCTCATAGCCGTCAACCTAGACCATTCTTTTCATCAAACAGTGAACATCTCAAGGCTGTACTTTATAAAAGACGTGGTATTGCTGCTTTAAGGTCTGTAGCTGATATGTTGACCAAGAGTACACAAGATTCAATCAAGGCGATTGCCAAATCTCAACATGTTATTGATGATGCTAATAGAAGTCCTCAATGATTCTATGTAATTTTTTTTATTTGGGCACAATAATTGCCTTGTAATTTTCCTAGTTATTTTATTTGTGTATGTAATTGTGTGTATCATTGATATCAGATTTTAGGCTCATGAAATTTAATGCAAGTTGACTAGTCAAACAACCAGGGCCCTATAACAGATTGGGCCGGCCCATTAACAGTAGTGTGGGACCCACTTTCATTTTGGGCCGGCTCACTTACTTACTGGGCCGGCCCGTTAACAGGAAAGTGGGACCCACCTGTGTTTTTGGCCCGGCCCACTGTCTTGTTGGGCCGGCCCACTTGCTACATGATGGACCCCACATACTAAATGGGCCGGCCCTTTAAGAGGAAAGTGGGACCCACCTGCGTTTTTGGCCCGGCCCACTAGCGTGTTGGGCCGGCCCACTAGCGTGTTGGGCCGGCCCACTTGCTATATGGTGGACCCCACATACTAAATGGGCCGGCCCTTTAACCGGAAAGTGGGACCCACCTGTGCTTTTGGCCCGGCACACTAGCTTGTTGGGCCGGCCCACTTGCTATATGGTGGACCACACATACTAAATGGGCCGGCCCTTTAAGCCGGAAAGTGGGACCCACTGTGTTTTTGGCCCGGCCCACTATCTTGTTGGGCCGGCCCACTTGCTATATGGTGGACCCCACATACTAAATGGGCTGGCCCATTAACGGGAAAGTGGGATCCACCTGTGCTTTTGGCCCGGCCCACTGGCTTGGTGGGCCGGCCCATTTGATCTAATGTGGACCCCACGCACTAAATGGGCCGGCCCGATAGAAGGAAAGTGGGACCCACATGCTAATTGGGCCGGCCCACTTGCTTTAAGGTGGACCCCACTTGGTAAATGGGCCGGCCCGATAACATGAAAGTGGGTCCCACATGTTTTGTGGGCCGACCCTTTTGCCTGTTGACCGGTCAAACGAGTGCATTCGGCCCGGCCACATGCTTAGTGGGCCGGCCCATTAATGTTTTGACCGATCAACCTTAGAGGTTAGGCCCGGCCCACGTAACTAATGGACCAGCCCGGCTATATAGTTGACCGGTCAAACTAAGTCGCCGGCCCGGCCCGCAAGCTTAATGGGCCGGCCCGCTTAAGACGTGGCGAGGCCTCGTGTGGGCCTACCATCTACCACGGGGTTTCAGCGGTTAACGCCGTTAGCCGCCGGTTGACGGCGTACGCCACGTGTCGGTTGCATGACGTCGGCGGACAACGAGGCTCCCGGAAACACTTACGCAACGGTCCGATTTTCCGTGGCGGAAGGGCGCCCAAGCGCGACGGACCGAAAAAATCGTCGTAGGACTTTGCCCGACGCAGCTTCGACAACAGAACCCATATCGTCGGGTTAGGCCCATAGGCGACGAAAAATACCCCTTAGCGGACGATTTTGAGACGTTGTCTATCAGAACTTTTCTTGTAGTGCTTAAGAATCAATCCAATGCGCAGATAGCGAGCCTTCTTCGCGAAGAGGAACTCAAATGGTAACAACGATCCAAGGCCCAATTCATTTTGGAAGGGGATTCGAATACACGATATTTTCATGGCTTAGCCAATGGAAGGCATCGGAAAAAACGTATTCATTCTCTCATCCAAGATGAAGGGGTTATTGAAGGGCACGATCAACTCAAATCTTACATTACTAATTACTATAAGGATTTGTTTGGGCCTCCGAAGGAAAGTTCTTTCTCCCTTAATGAGGACCGCACGGACGATATACCCCAAGTTTCTCCGGAGGAAAATGGCCTCTTAACTCGCGCCTTATTCCGAGGATGAGGTTAAGAAAGCAATTTTCCAAATGGAGTGCAATAAAGCACCGGGTCCAGATTGTTTCCCGAGCGGAGTTTTATCAAACTTTCCGGGATACTATCAAATTGGATCTTCTAGATTTGTTCGGTGATCTTCACACGGGACAACTAGAACTATTTCGTCTAAATTTTGGTGAAGTAATTTTGTTACCGAAGGTTAATGAGGCGGAAAGGATTCAACAATATAGACCTATTTTCCTCTTAAACGTCAGTTTCAAGATTTTCACGAAAGTGGCCACCATTAGACTGAATACGGTCGCGGATCATGTTGTCCAACCTTCTCAGACTGCTTTCATGCAAGGAAGGAACATCCTTGATGGAGCGGCGATCTGCATGAGATGGTACATGAGATGCATTCCAAGAAACTTAATGGGGTCATTTTAAAATTAGATTTCGAAAAGGCATATGATAAGGTCAAATGGTCTTTCCTACAACGTACACTCGGGATGAAAGGTTTTTCTCCCGAGTGGCGTGCTCTAATTTACGATTTTGTGTATGGAGGTAGCGTGGCAATTAGGGTCAATGATGACACCGGCCACTATTTCCAGTACACGAAAGGGGTTACGCCAGGGCGATCCGCTATCACCAATGTTATTCAACATTGTAGCAGATATGCTGGCAATACTCATAGAGCGTGCCAAGTCTGAAGGTCAAATTTAAGGTGTGATCCCACATTTGGTTGATGGGGGTTTATCTATCCTTCAATATGCCGATGACACAATTCTTTTTATGGATCATAATCTCGAAAAAGCTCGTAATCTCAAATTAATTTTAGCAGCCTTCGAGCAATTGTCGGGATTGAAAATTAACTTCCATAAGAGTGAATTGTTTTGTTTCGGCGATGCCCAAAACGATATGACTCAGTGTACAGAGTTGTTTGGTTGCGGGCAAGGCCATTTCCCTATTCGGTATTTGGGTATCCTGATTCACTATCGGAGACTTACTCTTGTGAATGGAAGATTGTGGAAGAAAGATTACAGAAACGCCTTAGTAGTTGGAAAGGCAAATTGCTGTCCCTAGGAGGAAGACTGGTACTCATTAACTCGGTACTAACAAATATGGTACTGTATATGTTATCATTCTTTCTTCTGCCGAAAGGAATTCCGCATAAACTCGATTATTATCGATCCAGATTCTTTTGGCAAGGGGACAGCGAGAAAAAGAAATATCGATTGGTTAAATGGAGTATAGTGTGTAGTCCCAAAGATCAAGGCGGACTTGGAATTCATGACCTGGAGGTTAAGAATTCTGCTCTGCTAGGTAAATGGCTTTTTAAGCTTCTTACCGAGAATGGGACTTGGCAAACTATTCTCCGGAGAAAGTATATTGGCTCGAAGACGCTCTCCCAAGTGGTTTGGAAACCCGGGGACCCTCACTTCGGGCTGGTCTCATGGCAACGAAAAACATTTTCTTTCGTCATGGTACTTTTTCTATTAAGAATGGAGCACGGATACGTTTACGGGAAGATGTTTGGTTGGACAATGCTTCCCCGAGTGAACAATATCCTGCTTTGTATAGTATTGTTCGTCGCAAAGGTGATACCATTGCTACCGTCATGGCTACCTCACCTCCGAATGTGACGTTCGGACGGGTTTTACTTGGACAAAGGCTAACGGCATGGAATACTCTAGTTCAACGGTTGGGTGATATTCAATTATCCCCTGAACCGGATGAATTTAGATGGAATCTTCATGTGGATGGCTCTTTCTCAGTTAAATCTTTATACAATGCAATCCTCCATTCTGATTTACCAGTTGATAATAATAAGAAAATTTGGAACATGAAGATACCATTAAAAATCAAAATTTTTGGATGGTACCTTTGTCGAGGAGTTATTCTTACTAAAGATAATATTGTTAAGCGGAATTGGCACGGAAATTCACGGTGTGTTTTCTGTCATCATGACGAAACCATCAAACACCTATTCTTCCAGTGCAGTTTTGCGAAATCTATATGGTCGATCATCCAAGTAGCGTCTACCCTGTATCCCCCGACTAGTGTGGCAAATGTCTTTGGCAATTGGCTTCATGGTGTTGATTCAAGGTTTAAGTTGCTTCTTAGGGTGGGGGCGCTTGCGGTTATCCGGGCGCTATGGCTATGTAGAAATGACAAGATTTTTAACGATAAAAACTGTTCTTTGTTGCAGGTCATCTACAGATGTATATGTATTCTCCGTTCATGGTTACCTCTTCAGCGGGCGGAGAACCGAGACCTATTTACGGAGGTCTGTACACGGTTGGAGGCTACGGCGAGGGATACTTTTTCCCGACATGGGTGGCAGCATAGTCTACGGATTGAAGCTCCACACTCGTCTTAGGCGTTATACTCCCTCCGTTCCTTTCTATAGTGCCTATTGTATTTTGGCACGGAAATTAGCGCAATCCATTTTTTTGACACAAAACCCCCCAGTGATCTTAGAAACAAAATAGGAAACTGCAATCAGATCTCAGAAAATAATCTTGTTTCCATAACCGATCGTGTCATGTACTCCCTCTCTCCCGCTATTCTTTCCATAATCAGATTGGTTTCCACATTTTCTGGACGGGAATAGATTGGTTTCCAGATTTACTGGACGGGAACAGATTTGTTTCCAGATTTTCTGGACGGAACTGTTGTGGGTATACTTCATAGGTGTACCATCGACAGTGCCTAGATCCGGCAAGCCCGGGTGGCCCACAGACGGTGATGAGGCATGTGGCCCATCGGGCGGCCCGATTCTTGTTGATCATGAAGGAAGAAGTCCAGCCCGAGGATCGGCAGGCCGGATCCGTACCGACATAGGAGTAACCCGGATCCATGGAGGCCCATGAGGAACCCGGATCCGAGTACGACGTATATGGAAGGCGGATCCGTGACGTGCACGGCAAGATATTGTACCGTAGTTAGGCTATCCGTAATCCGGCTAGGACTCTCCATGTAAACCCTAGATCCGTGCGCCTTTATAAGCCGGATCCCGGGAGCCCTAGAGGCACAACCACAACTCATTGTAACAACGCGAAAGCGCCCGGATAATTCCGGACAAGCAGCAGTAGGCCCTGTCATCGTGCAGGTGTTCCGAAGCTGGGTAACTCGCGTACCACCGTCCCGTGTGCACTCCGCCCTATGGCCCCTACTTCTTCTCCCCCTCGTGAGGATCCCTCCTCCGAGGTACCGTCGATTAGGCAACGACAGTTGGCGCTCACCGTGGGGCCTGCGGCGTCTGGAGGCCGGAACCGGGAGGGTTCCGCCATGGGAAGCTACGACGACACCATCGCCGTGGGGCGTGTCCTTTACGCCGGAAATCTGCCGATCGTCCCTCCGGATGAGTGTTGGATTCCGGCTAAAACCGACCCCGTCAAGCTCTCCATCGTCCCAGTTGGCGGCATACACATCTTCATCGGGGAAACCGTCGATTCCGACGGAAACCCACTGGTAAGTAGCGCTGACGCGACCGCCGCTGAGCAGGACGCGGTCGCGAAGATCCGATCTGAGACGCTGGAACTTCCTAGCGAAGATTCCGCCTTAGATCCGGAAAAATCAAAACCCACCCAATCCGCCCACGAGCGGGAAGTAACGGTGGAAGACCAATGCGGATCCGCCTGGGTCTCCCGGGTGTTAGAGAAGCAAAGGTGTCACTTCGTACACTTCTTGGCCCATACCGCCGGAACCGCCCCTCATGGAGCCGGAGCTGGTCCCGAGCAGGTCGAGGCCCCGGAAAACAACGCTGCTCCGGATCAGCAAGAGGCTGTCGGAGAAAGCGAAACTCCGGTTGAAGAGTCGATCTTGGGAAATCTCAGCCCAATTTCCGGAGACTCCCCGTCCATGGAATCTGATGACTTCGTCCGCAAGCTAGGGGAGTATGGTTTCAGCGACCAGCCTGAAGTCGACTCCGCCCAGCCTAAGCAGGTTCTCGCAACTGTAGCGGCGCTTGGAGAAGACGGATCCGAAGCGGCAGACACTCAATCCGACCCCCAGCCATCCCACCACGGATCTCCGATGTCGCGGGAACGGCCCCGTAGGGATCCTTCCTCGGAGAGCCTCCTGTCGCCTGAAGAGATAGTTGCACAAGCTCGCATGGATTTGGTCGCAAAGTCAGACGTCCTCAACAAGCCAATAACTCCTGGCGATGCCGCAGATCCGGAGGCTTTAGAGGCCACCAGAAAGGAGATGCTGGCCACGGCCAAAAAGTTTGCCAACACCGCAGCTGCTATATTGGATGAGAGGGAAGAAGCTGCACTGATCATGGATCGCTTTGAAAGACGAGGATCGCGAAGTCACCGCAACGCTCGAGCAAGTCAAGAGTATGAGAGCGGAGTGGGAGGTGAAAATGACCTACGCACGGGCGGAGGCTGATAGAATCGTCAGAGAAGCAATCCCTCCCCGCGGGATCAACGTCGCAACCCCTGCCGAACAGCAGCCGCTCGCCACCCCAAAGGACAATTTGGCAAAGGCTGCAGAAATTCTGAAGAAAAGTGACGAGGAGGTTGACATCAACTACTTGCGCACGCTCGTCGCTTCAGTGGTTAAACGAGCAGAGCAAGGCGGATACTTCGCGCAAGTTGGAATCCAACCCGGAGCATTGCGTCTCCACCGCGCGAAGGACGCCCACAACAATCGCCATCGAGATGACGAGTCGCGAACCGGATCCTCGGAACGCGGAAGGAAAGCCGGGGAACACCCAAATCCGATCCCCGTACCATCAAAGACGCCACCGTCAGATCCGAGAAAGGGAAAGGATGCAATGTACTCCGGACGAGACAAGTACCGCAACGCCTCTCCTCCGCCTAATGGTTACCCGCGTCCCCCTCGTCGCCGTAGTCCAGCCGGAAACACCAGGCCTCAAGGGCATGGTGGAATTATTATCCGCGACATCGTGATACCTTCCGGAAGCCGGAACAGGGAGCGCACGCCGGAGCCTAACCGGAATCAGAACAATGATCGTGAGCCCGAGCCGAGGAGAAGCCGGAATGAGGAGCGCGACCCGGATCCCCGCCGGAGCCGGAACGACCAGGGCAGCCAGCGTCATGGCGAAGGCAGCCACAGGAGCCGGAGCCGGCACCGGGAGGGCCGGGGAGAATCTGCAGGCGGAAGCAGAAGGTCGGATCGGCCCCCTCGCAGGTCTCCCTCACCACCACCTAGCGGTGGCGGCGGAGGTGGAGGCGGAGGCGGTGGCCGGAGATCTCGCTCTCGCTCACAGTCCCCCCGTCACGGCTCGCGCGACGCGCGGGAACGCCTCAACGAATACGGAACCGACTACATCGGACCGAAGTGCTTTGGCAGGATGATTCGAGAGGAACCAAAGCCAAGGAGCTCCCTCAAGCTACCGGAAACCTGAAGCATTATGATGGCACCGAAAGGCCGGATACCTGGATCGAGGATTACTACAATGCGGTAACCTTCGCCGGAGGAACCCCTAACATCGCTCGCCGCATGCTCCGGTTGTACCTTGTAGGACCAGCCCGGATCCGGCTCGGCGACCTCGAGAAAAACTCCATCTTTTGCTTGGTTCGACACTGAAGACCGCTTTTGAGAAACACTTCGGAGGCACCTACAAAAGACCTGCCACGGCAAGCGACTTACAAGCTTGTATCCGGAAGAAGGGAGAAACCTCAAGAAACTTCCTCACACGATGGTTGGCATGCGAGGAACGAGTGCGAGAACGTCGACCACACCACTGCCATGTACGCCTTCATTGGTGGACTGCAGAGAGGAGGATTGCTGAGGCATAAGCTTACATGTTTGGCTAACGCCAACAAACTGACTTTGGATGAGATGATCTCCATTGCCAGTGATCACACTGCCGCCGATGACGACGCGGGCGGTGATATCGCAGCTACAGCAATCCCCCTGCACCAACAAAAGAAGAACCGTGATAACGGTAACAACAGCGGCCACAAACGCAAAAACCCCGATGACCGGAAGAGTGGCGGATCCGACATGGTCGCCATGGCGTTCCAACGCGGAGGTTCGGGGAGGCGGAAGAGGACGCGGCCGTGGAGGCGGAGCCGGCGGGGGTCGGCAGCATGGCACCGAGGTCACGCGCCGGCGGATCCCGCGCCCCGCAAACCTACGAGGAGTACGGAGACATGCCCTGCCTGGCCCACTTGGATCCGGCTACGGGGAAGTCCACTCACACCAACCGCAGCGCAAGTGGGTCAACGACCTAAAGAACGACCCGGAGGCAGGATACAAGCGAGCCCGGAAGCACCGCCCACGCGGCAAAGGAGGCAAGGGCAAGAACAAGGACAAGGAGGAGGACAGTTCCGAGGCGATGGACGAGGATGATAACTCGCCGGATCCCAAAGCCGGATCCGCGGGTAAATCCAACCCCTTCGAGAAAAAGAGCGTGGGGGCTTACCACACCTTCCTCGGAACCCCCACGATCCGCGCTACAAAATCAGCTACCCGGATCCTGAACGCCACGGTTCCGGCTGTGCCGCGATATGTCGGGTGGTCGGAAGTTCCGTGCACATTTGACGGGGAGGATCATCCCGCCATTGTGCCAAAAGAATACTACGCCTTGGTTGTGAGTCCCCGCATAGACGGGTATGACTTCTCCAAGTGCCTCATGGATGGCGGAGCCAGCTTGAACATCATGTACTCGGAGACTGCGGAGCGGATGAACCTCACCAAGGAACAGCTCAAACACAGCACCACCGAGTTTCACGGCGTGGTTCCGGGTAAGAAGGCGAACTCCCTCGGCAGCATCACACTTCCCGTGGCTTTCGGCGATGTTCATAATTTCCGCGAAGAAAAGATCACGTTTGAAGTTGTGCCCTTCAAGAGCTCCTACCACGTCATCTTCGGCAGGCCCACCTACCACAAGTTCCACGCAAGAGCGTGCTATATCTACAACAAGCTCAAGATGCCGGGTCCTAATGGTATGATCACCATAACCGGAGACTACAAAAAGGCTCATGAGTGCGAGTTGGGCGAAGCCGCCTTCGCGGAGTCTGTCATATCCGGAGAAGAGCTGAAAGGCTACAGAGCCGCGGTGGATCCGACTGAGATGCAGACCACCAAGAAGCAGATCTCCGAGCAGAAAACCTCCTTCAAGCCCGCGATAGAAACCAAGAAGCATGACCTCATTCCGGAGATGACCCTTCCAAGCAGGTTTCGGTCGGAGCCAACATGGACCCCAAATAGGAAAGCGCGCTCGTCGAGTTCCTCCGCGCTAACATGGATATCTTCGCATGGCAACCTTCGACATGTCCGGAGTACCTAGGGAACTCGCCGAGCACTACCTCAACATAAATCCGGGGGCTAAACCGGTGAAGCAAGCTATGCGACGCTTTGGAGACAAGAAGCGCCGCGCCATAGGAATGGAACTAGCAAAGTTACTAGAAGCAGGTTTTGTAATAGAAGTTATCCACACCGATTGGGTCGCGAATCCCGTCCTTGTACCCAAAAAGAACACCGAAATACTAAGAATGTGCATCGATTACTATGGCTTGAACAAACATTGCCCGAAGGATCCGTTCCCCTTGCCGCGCATTGACCAAGTCATTGATTCGACGGCGGGGGCGGAACTTCTGTGTTTTCTTGATGCGTATTCCGGGTATCATCAGATCCGGATGAAGGAATCCGACCAAAAGGCGACTTCATTCATAACCCCGTTTGGTACTTACTTGCTATGTTACTATGCCTTTTGGTTTGAAAAATGCAGGTGCCACTTACCAACGTACGATGCGGCGGTGCTCGAAGGACCAAATTGGCCGGAACGTGCACGCCTACGTCGACGACATCGCGGTCATGACCCGGAAAGGATCCGACTTGATCAGCGACCTCACGAAACCTTCGACAACCTCCGTCAGGTACAAGATGATGTTGAATCCGCTGAAGTGCGTCTTTGGCGTGCCAGCCGGAAAACTCCTTGGCTTCATAGTCTCTCACAGAGGCATTGAGGTGAACCCGGAAAAGATCAAGGCAATCCTGTGTATCAAACGGCCAACTTGTCTCAAAGATGTGCAACGACTAACTGGTTGCGTCGCAGCAATCAGCAGGTTTGTTAGCCGTCTTGGCGAGAAGGCGCTACCTCTGTACAAGCTGCTGAAGAAAACAGACAAATTTGTCTGGGACGACGCAGCCGACGCAGCTCTTCGTGGGTTGAAGGAAATACTTACCTCCCCACCTATCTTGGCAGCCCCAGCGGAGTCAGAGCCAATGCTCCTTTATCTGGCGGCTACCAACAAGGTCGTCAGCCTCGTCATCGTGGTGGAGCGAAAGGAAGAAGGTCATGAATATGACGTACAGAGACCTGTCTACTACATTAGCGAGGTGCTGACGGAGTCAAAGCAAAGATACCCTCACTTTCAGAAGCTAGCTTATGGTGTGTTCCTAGGCAGCCGGAAGCTGAGGCACTACTTCCAAGAGCATCCAGTAACAGTCGTGAGCAAGGCTCCGCTGTCAACAATTCTCAACAACGCTGACGCAACAGGACGTACGGCTAAATGGGGCATCGAATTATCCGCCTTCGACATCGCCTACAAGCCAAGGACTGCGGTAAAATCCCAGGTCTTGGCAGATTTCGTTGCGGATTGGACGAAGCTCCGGATGCAAGTCCGGAGCCGGAACCAGAAACATGGGTCATGCACTTCGACGGATCCAAGCAGCATCAAGGCTCAGGAGCCGGAGTCACCCTGAAGTCCCCTACCGGAGAAGAACTGCAGTACGTTCTGCAGATCCACTTCGAAGCTACAAATAACATGGCGGAATACGAGGCTCTACTACACGGACTGCGCATCGCTAAGGAAATAGGGATCAAGCACATCATTTGTTGCGGAGATTCCGACCTGGTGGCACAGCAAGTAGCCGGAACCTGGAACGCCAGAAATTCCGTCATGGCGGCCTACAGAGACGAAGTTGACGAGATCGCCAAGAGCTTCCTCGGATACGAAGTCAAGTACGTCAGAAGAGACGACAACACAGCGGCGGATATGCTATCCAAGCTCGGATCCGGCGGAAAGCCAATTCCGCCGGGAATTTTCCTAGAGCATCTCCGGATACCCTCGGTGAAGGGCGCTAACCCGGAAAACCCAGAAGTGGCAGTGTCTCCGGCTAAAGAGGTATTGGCTACCATTCCGGCTTGGACACGGCCTTTCTGGACTACCTCATCGATCGAAGTTGCCGGAGGACGAGGTCCTCGCGCGCCGGATCATCGGACGAGCACGATCCTACACAATTGTTGATGGACAGCTCTACAAACGAAGCGCAACGGGGGTATTTCTCAAATGCGTCTCCAATCAAGATGGCATTGAAATCCTCGGAGAGATCCACGCGGGGACTGCGGGCACCATGCCGCTCCCGGGTCACTCGTTGCAAAAGCTTTTCGGCTAGGCTTTTATTGGCTCACAGCTAAAGAAGATGCTGACAAGATAGTCAAGACCTGCCGAGGTTGTCAGTACTACGCTACTCAACCAAACGCTCCGGCCCAAGAGCTGAAGACCATACCTATCACCTGGCCATTTGCGGTCTGGGGGCTCGATATGGTTGGTAAGTTAAAAAGATCATCTCCTGGTGGTTGTGAATACCTCCTGGTCGCCGTTGACAAGTTCAGCAAGTGGATCGAGGCCAAGCCAGTGAGAAAAGCCGACGGTGCTACGGCACTAAAATTTGTCTGCAGCCTCGTGATGAGATTCGGCATCCCACACAGCATAATCACAGATAATGGCACAAACTTCGCTCAGGGAGAATTGAAGGATTATTGTGAGACAATGGGGATTCGATTGGACCTTGCATCTGTGGCTCACCCACAATCCAATGGTCAAGTTGAAAGAGCTAACGGTCTAATATTATCGGGAATCAAGCCACGCCTTGAAGAACCGCTGCGACGAGCAGCCGGAGCTTGGGCCGACGAGCTGGAAGCTGTCTTGTGGAGTTTGCGAACTACCCCTAACGGGTCAACGGGGTTTACCCCTTTCTTCCTGGTATACGGATCCGAAGCCGTGATTCCCTCCGACATCATCCACGATTCACCGCGAGTTTCCGCCTATAATGAAGAAACAGCTGACGAGGCCAGACAGCTATCTGTGGACCTGATCGAAGAAGCTCGGAACCTAGCTGACCAGCGCTCCGCCATCTACCAGCAGAAACTCCGACGCTATCACAGTCGTCGAGTCCGGAAACGCTCCTTCATGGCGGGAGACCCGGTCCTCCGCCTTCGACGAGTGAAAGACCATAAGCTGCAATCTCCATGGGAAGGACCCTTCGTCGTTAGCAAAGTGCTTCATAACGGGTCGTACTACCTTGTTGATTTCCGCGAGCTGAGGGATAGACCTGCTAGCTGGCGCCGGAAACGCAAGCGTGAGGATCCGGATGACATCTACGATGAAACAGATCGCCCTTGGAATATCGCACAGCTACGTCCTTTCTACACTTAGCATATATTTTCCGAGTTACAAACTCTGTAATAGTTATACATGATCAATGAAATAAAGCTTATGGTTCACTCTTTGAGTCTTTTACCTCCTTTACTTGTTCATTTTAGATCGTGTATGTTTTTTCCGACTAAAACCGCAGAGCTGGATGTTTTCCGCCTAGGCGTGTATAAAAGTTGTGATTTCTAAAATCGTCCTTTAGGACGTAAGCTTAAGTTTTCTGATTAAGTTGTTATCCGTTGCGAACTCGTGGATTCCTAGTAGCGATTTCCGGCACCTATGCCTGGGGGCTTGTTTCCGCGGTTATGGACGGATTGCCATTGGGCTTCGTCGCCGCTGGCGAGCGTTTCCGGCTAAGGTTTTCCGGCTCGTGGAAGGTCAAGCGGGCAAGCCGGAAAATAACGAAGTCAGCACTTGCTTTCCGACATAAAACGAAACATGCACATAATATTTAACGGATAGCAGGATAAGTGTTTCCGCCCCATGCATAATCGTTTCGTTCCTAGCTACTTAAAAATTTAAAGTCTTATTACAAACCCTCGCTGGGGCCAAAATGATGCAACTTGTTTCATTGTTTCAAACAGGAACTCTACTCGGAGTCCTCCTCTTCAGATTGCTGGTAGCTGGAGCCGTCGTCGCTGTCACCAGATCCGGCTTCAGAGTCGTTTCCAGAGTTTCCTCCGGAATGCTCGCTGCTGGACCCGGATCCTTCCCCATAAAACTCTGGCTCGCTTGCTTCCTCCTCCGCATCGGAAAAACCTTCGGGCAGGTCGTGCTTGTTGTACCAGAACGAGTGATCCACTCGCCTACAAACAGCTCTTCATAGCCTTCGGTTTCCGCGAGGAGGGCGCTCATGTCGGAACTCTCGGGGGCTCCGCGTGCAACTTGCGCCGGGTTGCGTGAGGGGAAGAACGCCTTGCGGGTGGCCAGGACCACGGAGGCGGCTCCGCGCGCTGAAGACTTCTGCCAGTCCTTGATGAACTCCGGCACCTGTCGCATAAGATTGGTCATCGTATCGATGACCGTGGTTTTGGCCTTCTTTAGCGACGGAGCCGTGGCGATTCCGCGACCAGGCTCCAAACAGCGCATCAATTGAGTTCCGCGCTTCCTCGTATGCTTCCGTCCTCGTCAGGTTTGAATCTTTTGTCCACTCAAAGCCAAGGCTTGCTGTGGAAGAAAGAGGTTCAGTTCCGTCAGAGAAAACATACAAGGTGGTTGGAGCAACGACGCGGAAAAATGCTTACGGAAGATAAGTTTGTCAATGGTTTCCGCCTCCGCTTCCAGAGCTTTATTCTTAGCAATTGTGGAGATCACGCGGCCTTGGCTTTTCTCCGGCTTGTCAATCAGCTCCGCCTTGCTCACGGGTATGCTTCTCGGAGAGCTCCCTCCTCGCCTCAGTCTCTTTGCTTGAGGATTCTTTCATGAAGTTTCTGAGGGACTCGTTCTCCGCCTCAAGCACCTTGACCTTGGCGGAAAGCTCATCAAGCGAGGAGCGCTTAGCAGATTCTTCTGAAGGCAGACAAGTTGCACATATTATGCATCATGAACTATGACAACACAAAAAGTGAAAGACCCGGATCTCGTACCTTTAAGGCGGGTCTCCAGCGAGCTGGATAGCCTTTTGGCTGTTTTCCGCGTTACGGCGCAGCCCCTCGATCTCCGTGATCTGCTCAAGCACATGGATGCGCAAATCTTCGTGCAATTTCCGTGTGGTCCGTCGAAGCAGCGGGGAGTTAGCCGGATATTTAAAATCTTGGGGGCTAGCGAGGAATTCAGTTTGAGATATAAAAATTTTAAATTTCCGTCTAAAGTACATTCTGGGAAAGCATCGGATAATACACGTTACACGGAACTATATCACCCAATGCTTGGGGGCTAGTATTACCTGCCGCACTTCCTTGTGCTTGGCGAAAAAATCCTTCATTTCGTCCTCCAGTTCGGCGAGTTCACGCACCTCCTCGTCCGGTTTTCCCCATACCTTGTTCAGCATGGCGGAAACCTCCGCGTGACGTTGCGCAAGGGTAAGCTTTTGGAGGGACGGAGTTGGCTCGGAGGCTGACTCGGGTCGCATTGGTAACTTGGAGGAGCTTGACCTTTTGCTCTTGTTCTTCATCGGTAGGTCCCGCGAAAGCGGAGCTTGGTTGATCGGGTGGAGGAATGGGTGTGGAGGTCCCCTGGGCGGAGTCGCCATGGTGGGCGGGGTCTTCGGGAATGTCGTCAAGGTCAATGACGTCCTTCGGATCCGGCTTGCTGGCAGATGAAGCCTTGGGCGGAACTTCCACCTCAGGAGTGATAGGGACAGAAGCCGGAGATGGTTTGGCCTTCTTCTTGATGACCCTTGGGGCCTTGGGAGGCTGGCTTCCGGAACTTCAGAAATAACATAAAAGCATAAGTACGAGTTTTAGCGAAAAAACCAGAACTCGGATCTCGGAAGTAGACGCTTACCCGGAAGGCTTGAAGAAATGCTGGATGGCAGGTTGCCCCTTATTGCTGGTGTTAATCAGCGAGAGGCGCTTCTTTTCCGCCTCCGCTTTCCGAGTAGCCGCGATGCTGAGCGCTTCGCGGGGGCGTTTCGCTTGGGGGCTGGAAGGGGCTGGCTTCTTCCTCTTCGCAGGGCGGCTG
Source organism: Lolium rigidum (assembly GCF_022539505.1). Classification (NCBI taxonomy): domain Eukaryota; kingdom Viridiplantae; phylum Streptophyta; class Magnoliopsida; order Poales; family Poaceae; genus Lolium; species Lolium rigidum. Next base: position 16,181 of record NW_025900206.1, read on the forward strand.
GCTTCAGGAGCTTCCGCCTCCGATGCGGCTTCTGGATCCGGGTTACCGGTGGATGGGACTCGGAGGAGATTTCCGAGTTCATTTTCCTCGAGCGCATCGAGCTAATGCAAAGATAAAAACTTAGACAAAGTTTGAAGATACACAATAGACCAAAGTCCAGACGACGTACCGCGGTTCCGGATCCCTCCGTGTGGATGTCTTTGTTGCATACGTGAACATGGAGTTCACGTGGGATTTTGAGGAGGAGCCGGATCCTCTTGTCAATAGCGTCGGCGGACAGATTATCTTTTGTGGCGCGCATCTTGTCGTCGCGCCCTGTGTATTCAAACATCAGGTGGTCCCTGTGTTGCAGCGGCTGGATCCGCTTCATGAACCAGGAAAGAGTTAGATCCTTCCCCGACAGCCCCTCCTCCGTAAGCTTGCAGATCCGCCTAACAGCGCGGGTCAGTTGAGGCGAGTCGGAGAAGTGAGGGCAGTGCGTCCATGACGGAAGCTCGGTGGCGGGGCAATTCTTGAAAGGTGGCAGCTTCTTCTCGCTCGCGGGATCCGAGACGTCCTTCAAGTAGAAGAAACCCCCGGACCAATACCTCGCGGATTCGTGGCGGTCGGTGTGGGGGTAGACGCGACCCGGGCGGAGGATGAATGTGATGGATCCGCAAGTGGCCAACTCGGAAGTTTGGCGGATCTTCTCCTTCTTGACAGTAAAGAAATATTGGAACAGAGGAAGCTCTGGAGTTACCCGGAGGTGGCCTTCGCAGAGAGCGACGTGGTTGCTGATGGCGAGCACACTGTTCGGAGATATATTGTGAGGTTGGAGCCCATATGTCTTCAGAATCTCCCGGAAGAAGTCTGAAGGCGGAAATGAGAATCCGCGCTCCACCAGTGCCTTCGTCAGCACCATCTCGTCGTCCTTGGGAGCCGGAGCTGGTTCAAGAGGAACTGACCTCCAGCTTCCGGGTTGCAGGAAACCCTCCGCCTCGAGGTTCTTCAGTTCCGTTTCGGTGGTGGTACAGGGCCACCATTTACCCTTAGCTTCAGAGTCGCGCTTCCGAGCTTTTGATTTCTTGGCAGCCTCTTCCGCCTGCTGCTCCGTCTGACCCGCCTCGGAGGTTTTCTCCGGGTGAGCGGAGGTCCCCTCAGCTTCCTTGCCGGAATCCTTTGAAGGATCCAGCCTGACTGGGGCGAAGGGAGGAGGGGCGGAGGAAATTGGCGTCGCCATGATCGGTTCCGAGCTTGGAGGCGGAGTTGTTGAAGACATCTGGAGAAAAAAGTTTGGCGGAAATTTTCTTTAGTCGGATCCCACATCATCTTCCCCAAGTTCATCCCTACCAACTACGGCGCGAAAGTTAGAGTTCGAGGTTTACCGTAATGGCGTGCGGTGGCCGGAGTTGCGGTGGCTCGTCGGAGTTATGAACACGAAGAACACCGTGGTGGCGGGTTCGCTCCGGTGATGCTCCGGTGATTCTCCGGCGGGTTCCGGCACGGCGGCGGAAGAGCTCTCGGGCGGCGCTCGGCAGAGAGGAGAGAAGGGGGTGAATGAGGGGTAAAGGGGTCGACGGCTGGTATTTATAGGCTGAGTGGATAAGATTCGTGTTCCGCATCCTGTGGTCGGAACGCAAGCGTCGCGCCGTTGGATGCGTGACACGTGTCCCAAACCCTAACAGTAAAAATGGCTAGAGATAAGTTACCGCGCAAATCGCGCGAAAATGGCGCCAGAATTGGCGGAACCGTTTGAGTCTTTTAAGATTCCGGGTAATTGCGTGAAAATAAGTTGGCTCTCGTTCGCGAGCAGGGAGTAACCCGGAAATATTCTTTGGAATGTCGATGGATGAAGTCCCGCAGGATGAGAGCATTTTCCGGCTGTAAGTTGGAAAAGGAAGAAAATGCAAGTTGGAGCTCTTCAAGTTTCTCCGCGTTGCCGACGATGCCGGAAACCTAAGGAACAAGCATGGCGGAAACAGCAGGTGAAACTCGGAGAACTGCGGGGGCTACTTGTTGTGGGTATACTTCATAGGTGTACCATCGACGGTGCCTAGATCCGGCAAGCCCGGGTGGCCCACGGACGGTGATGAGGCATGTGGCCCATCGGGCGGCCCGATTGCTTGTTGATCATGAAGGAAGAAGTCCAGCCCAGGATCAGCAGGCCGGATCCGTACCGACATAGGAGTAACCCGGATCCGTGGAGGCCCATGAGGAACCCGGATCCAGTACGACGTATATGGAAGGCGGATCCGTGACGTGCACGGCAAGATATTGTACCGTAGTTAGGCTATCTGTAATCCGGCTAGGACTCTCCATGTAAACCCTAGATCCGTGCGCCTTTATAAGCCGGATCCCGGGAGCCCTAGAGGCACAACCACAACTCATTGTAACAACGCGAAAGCGCCCGGATAATTCCGGACAAGCAGCAGTAGGCCCTGTCATCGTGCAGGTGTTCCGAAGCTGGGTAACTCGCGTACCACCGTCCCGTGTGCACTCCGCCCTATGGCCCCTACTTCTTCTCCCCCTCGTGAGGATCCCACCTCCGGGGTACCGTCGATTAGGCAACGACAGGAACAGATCGGTGGAAGGGGTTCTTTGCCAAAAAATATAGTTTTACTCTTATATTCTGAAACAAAAGCGAAAAAACAATAGGCATTATAGAAAGGAACGGAGGGAGTATAGTTTATCGTCTCGATATGTATTTCGCCTTTTTTCATTTATTGCTCGTTCTGGACATTTGAAACAGCTGTGTGCATCCTGGTTATGCAGAGGCTGGATGTAATTACTTATCAAAGTAATAAAACATTATTTATCGAAAAAAAGTTGGAATTTGACTGGTTCCCATCGGTTGGGGGCTGTAGTGTAGACTGTACTGAACGCTGACTTGTGCAAGCTAATTCGATGTAGTAAATCAATGCCGTGGGCAGTACTCACTACTCAGTGGTGTGCGCAGAGGTGAGTTTATTCTTTTAGCCATACTAGTTGAATGCCCGTGCGTTGCTACGGATATTTTAAATTATTTTACATATAAACATCAAATGCATATGTATTAAAAATATATATCCATATAATATTTCAAAAACAGTGTTTCATTAACATGTAAATCATGAAAAAGACATAATTTAACATCATATGCATAAGCAACAATCTATCAATTATCTCTTACTAAGTAAGATTTCACGTTGCTCATATCCTGTAGACGTTAACTGACGTTATGGTGTACAAAATGTAAAAATATTGCATGCCATAGTTAGGACTGTTATTTTCACATCGGCCATGTCGCTGGCTCGTGCCGTCTTATCAACTGAACGCACCAGCTCGTGTCGATGCTGCCGGTGGATCAGAACCCCTGATTCTCAAACATGGTGGCTGCAACAGTGATGAAGCCCTTTTTTTCAGAGTGAAGTGGCTTCAAGAATGGAGCAGAAAAGAAAGAATACTAATTGCAACTTGCTACCATTGAAGACATGAGACTAATTATGAAATCACTAATCTATAGAGAATGACAAATATCATCATAGCTGACCAAAGAGTCCTTGACATACTTTATCGGCCTATGTTGAAGGGTTACAAGTTTCTCAATTTCCAAGTAGCCGACTGGTGCAAGAAGCATCTTCGTTATCATGTCATGGTTTACAAATCTCCTTCAATAACAAAGTGATATACAAATCATATATCTCTTTCAGTAATGTACGGAAAAAATAAATAAAGGGTAATATAACGAGTCATGTTACTGCATTCTTTGCTACGGAGCTTTAAATGACACTACAATATGACCACTGCCAGAGTGTAAGGAAAGAGCTGGCTTTTCTCAAAAATCCTTTACAAGTTTCATTCATTTCAAGCTGTTAGAATATGAAGCAAGAAATGATTACAAGTGTAGATGAAGTACCACCTGTCAAGCCTTGGTAGCATTCCAAATGTACTTGTGAGACTGGACCAAATAGCATTGTTAGCGACTTGCCAGAAAAGATGCAAGTCCATGGCAACAAAAAAAAATGCTTCCTCAAGTATCCAAAAAAAGAAACCAGGCATGAATTTCACAGACAAACATATGTAGTTCTAACCTTCATGTCTGATGCAACAAATAGAACCTATATATATTGTAGCAAAAACTATGATTTAAGATGAATTGTCATGTACGGTTAGAGAAAATAACATCTGATTTCAATTTTCAAACGACCCTATTTGGTTTTCTATGTAAAGAAAACATGCACTCCACTTACCCTAATATTAGGGAAAATTGCAAACTACATAGTAAAATGTATACGTAACCTGCGAAGGTAGTTGATCCCCCAGGCCAAGTGATATGGGAGAATCATGTCGCGTCGGGCCTCCTGTTATGGTAATAATGTTACAGAATCACTCATGCATTGGAATCACCGGCCTGCTTAGCAGGACGTCATGATCCACACTTGCTAGTTCACACATGCTTGTACTTGAAGAGTCTACTCTAGGGTTAGGTGTTCTTGACTAAATCTGAATCAATGTCCCCAAAATAAGTCCATGTTCACGTTATTTTTAGAATACAGAAAGTGAGACTATTTTACGACATAAAGGTATACTGCACAATTTCCCTAATGTTTAATTATGGGATATCTTTTAGAACAGATGGTAATAAGAACATCACATGGATCATTGGGTATGAATGAATGGTAATCATGAAACAGCTACTTTCGGATCATGTCCTACTTCTTGTATTTGTCTAACAGTATTTTTATGGAAAAATGTACAGAAAGGTCCTCACAATTAAGCTCATTATTTCTTCTGTAACTTCAAGATTGGCATTGCACACTCACTAAATAATGATCTTAATGAAATCGAGGAGTGGTAAGTAGAAAAGTGTTTCTACTTACTAATTTATAGATATTACTATATGGACTAAACAAAAGTTCCTTTGCTTCTCATATCTAGCCGCTAGCTGGTTAGAGGCTGTAAATATTCCTTCAAACATACCAGGGTAGTTTTATTTCACTGTACCAAAAGGGCCTACTGGTTGAGCTGCAAAGAAACTTCCATAAGAAAAAAATGCACCCCCTCAGCTGACCACGTAAAATTGCATTGTAGTATTTTCTCCGCTACAAGCAGACAATAAGTCCAAATGAAAAGCTAAAGTAAGTGCAGCAACATGCCTCGACAGAAGATTGTGACCTAAACATTAGATTTTCATAGTTACAAATTGACATATATTTACAACATTTAGATGCAATATCAAAAATGAGTTTTTATACAAAGTTGTATTCTAGATATGAGTAGGATCAATCTGGTGTTTAGTGCAGTACAAGGAACTAAGAGTGCGCTCAGTATAAGAAATACTATTCGTGCAAAAAAAAAAAATCTTAACTGAATGAGACTTGCTCAAGCATTAGCACCATCCTATGGGACCTCGGTAATATTTATAGTTATTATTACTACTTACTCCCAGCAAGCATTAGCACATTGCATGGCTATGGTTGGGCAGCATGGCATTGCTGTTCAGCTCCATGCAGATCCCTTACTCCTTGTCTATCTCGGCATCGACCGGCCTCTTCCTCTCCTCCGCCTCGTGTCTCCTTCTTTACCCCTATGACCTCTGAGCAGACCTCCTTCTACCTCCGGTTTTGGTCACCGATCCCATCCTGGAGTTGCATGAGGAAAATATCACAGCTGCAAACAATGTGTACCAGTAACAGAATTCCAAACACCAGATGATACTAAGCGAAACAATTCATGATTCAGTTCAGCTAGCTGCAAATGGTACGAGATTGGACTGTAGGATTCCCTGATACTGGTTATCCTTGTGTGGATTGACATGGCGGTAGTTCTGTGCACATAAACAAGCACCCCACAAGCACTCAACACTACTGTATTCAATTCAGTTCGTGAAATCAATTTCTGAATGAACATCCTGTAGTATCCTAATTGTAAATCAACAATTTTTGCTCGATTTTCGTGGGAAACAATTTCAGTCGAAATAGTATCCTTTCTCTCAACAGCAACCGCAAGCAGTGCGCGATGAATGTTGGACGAAGGAACGGCGGACCATCTGACGATGGAACCCGTTTGTATTTTTGAACTAAGTAGAGATTTTCAAGGTTGCATCTTTGCACATCTTTACAGTGTCATATAGGCATCACCAATAAGTTAATACATGAGAGAAGATATTTCAGTAGTAACATATATCAACACATTATCAACTTGAATTTTTGCTCCTGCCTCGTTTAAACAACACAGCAGACAGAATCACACAGGTTAACACATATAAGAACATCTACCTCATGTCTCATGTCCTCACAGGCACCTCCGATGCCTATGCCATTTCCCAAGTCTTCCTCCAGGTTTCCACCGCTTGTACTTCTGAGGTATGGAACGGTGCCAATGTTCGACTTCCGATCGACCAGGCTGCCTATCGGAGGTAGGCCGACCCTGCCTATTGAAGATGCTGCCAACTGGGGTAGGGAGGAAGGCCGGCGGCTGTGTAGGTGGGTGAGATGCGGAATAGGGGACGCGGCGGGGAACCGGCTCAGAGCAAGATTTCACGGCAGGGGCTGCGGCATCGGCGGGGGATCAGCAGCGGTTCCTCGGGCTGAAGCTCAAGGGGGCGGCGGAGGCTACGGTTTCGGAGAGACGGGGGTGGCAGGGAAGGGCGGGAGAAGAGGGGTGACCGGAAGGGCGGGGAGAGGAGGGGTGGCCAGGGGCGGTGCACCGCATTGGGTCACTGCATTGGAAGCTTGGGGCGGCACAGCAACCCTAGCGAGAGAGACACGGGGGAGACGAGGGCGAAACTGCGGATTGACTTTCGGGGTTGTTGGGCTTGGCCCATTTCAGGTAGGACGAAGGGCGACGAAAGGGAGGACGGACGACGGAACTGATTGACGACGGAACATGCTCCTCTTTTTTAAGTAGTAGAGACTAGTATATATGAAGTATGTAGTGCTCGGATCGAACTGAGTTGAACTTACTAGGTGACCAAAGACTTAAAACAGTGTCATTTTTTATTATTTCCAATCAAGCTAATTTTAGGAGGATTCGTTATGAACTAGAAAACTAAGAACCAAATCATATTTTTACTTTATTTTTAGATACCTTTTGTTCAGCGATTGTTTCCTGTGATTTATATGAAAACTTGTAATATAATAATCTGCAGTACCCAAACATTGTTTTAATGATGGTTCTCTCAATAAATCTTAAGTTTCCTTGGTTACTTAAAAAAATGAGGAAGGGTCCATTGGATGAATATGTTTTGTTTGTTCTACAGCATATCGCAGAAAGCTTACTATTGTTGAAGAAATGGCTAAATAGCCGGCTCATATTTTCTACAGGTTAGAGAAATTGCAGCGTCATGGTCTACATGTAAATAACATGTTCAATGATGAAGTAGATCGATGGAGTAGCAGAGTACTGGTGGTGAAGGGAAGAACAAATGGACGTGGTGATGCTTCGTCTTAAATTGATTGGTTTTGAAGAAACATATAGTCCTCAGGGAGGAAAGAAGATTATACTTTCGAACAAGATGAGAGCTATACAAATAGGGGAGAGCTGGGGAAAGTATCGCTAAAATGTGGAACAATATTATGTGACAATATGCACATTTGTTAAAATAGCTAAACATTATTTATTTGTATTTGTTTTTCAATTTAAGTATTCATTGTATTTCAATTAAGCATGCACTATGTTTTTGTTTGTTTTTTGAAGGGACATCATAGTGGTTAGGAAAGACGGGGTTGCTAGAGGATTGCACGGTAATGACCAGAGTTGCATTTGTATATATTGTCATGTTAGAACAATGCACAACTATTTTCACTCATAGTGGGAGAAAATGAGATGTTAAATATTCATATTCATTTGCATTATATATAATTATACGGTTGGAAAGAAACTCGAGAGCCCGTGGCAACGCACGGGAATTTTTTACTAGTAGTAAAGAAATTGGAACCGGTGTGGTACGTCGTGCGTCGTCTACCCGGCCAAATTTGTTTTTGCATTTTGACCCTTCAATACTCTGAATATAATCCAACGGTTCTGCCTCCCACCCAACGAAGGGAAAAAAGAGCCAGCCCACAGAAAAGAAACTGCCTCGACCGAGCTCTGCGTGCTGCGTGCCGCCCGCCACCCGCTGCCGGTCGCCACTTCTTCCGTCGCGTACCGTCCGGTGTCGGTAAGCCTGGGTGGCCCATATATGTAGTATGAATTAAAGTAAATCCGCCTGGAATCTTGGTGATGAATTGTAAACGATGCAGGATCTCTCGACTCTCAGAAATCTCGTATATATCAAGTGAAAGCGGTGATTACTGGACAACCATTAACTGTTTCCTAAAATCAGCATCTGCTGAAAGTTATACAGAAACTAATCGATCCTAGGCATGATCTTCGGAATTCTCCACGATATGCAAGCGGCCTCCTTATAAGCACATATCTGGCGTACGTTCTCCTCGTCACTACGTACGAACTGCGCCCAAACAAGGCCGAGGTCATGGGTAACTTTCTTCTTCTCGCTGCCGCCGTGTGGATGCTGCTGTGGGCCGGCCATGGAACCGCTGCCGCCCGGGTAACCTGCTGCCCGAGTACCTTAGTTTTTTTTAACCATATTTTGCTAATCTGATAAGGTCATTGATCAGGTGAAACTCCAGAGTTCCATCAAGGAAACAAGCCTTTTGCCTCAGAGGTCGCTCGGCCAAATTTCACCACTCGACAATGGATCTGGCTCCGGGAAGCGCTACGTACGTATATATCTTGATTCGTCGCAGAGATCGATGGAGATAACGAAGAACCATCTAATATACTAGTATGTTCCTTTGACTGACTAACGACTACACTAATTATATGCACTAGGAAGTTGCAGCGCGGCGTCACGCCGCGTCCTTAAGGTAAATTTGGGCAACTAATGAAAAAAGATAGTAATATTTTCCATAAATAAAAGATGGGACAAATGATGGAGTGTTTATATCTGAAGCATTTAAAAATGTTTCTCGGATAAAAGAGGCGACATGTAGCATGGTAAATTTTCTGTAGATAATAATTTTTGCATGGTAAATGGTTATTTTAAGACGGTGAACGATCCAGCTATTTGTTTCTAGAGTAAGACAATAGTATGTTTTTAAATAGAGAGGTGACATACAATCTAGCTTTTTTCAAATTACTGGTAAAAGTTAGGTAGGTCAACACCGCTTTGTACCAAAAATAAAATAACCGCTGGAAACTTTAAAAATATGAAATAGTACTTTTATCGGATAAAAAAGCCGATGAACGATCCAACAATTTAATATGTTTCCCGATTAAAGGAATAGACAAATTGTTGAGCAATTTCTTAAAGTAGGCAACATCATTTTTGTCGCAGCAACCGGGCCAGATAAAAGGACAACATATGATCTAGCACATCTTCCGCAAATTACCGCTAGAGGTACGATTGACCAACGATATTTGTACTGAAAATAATGGAACGACTAAACACACTTCACTGGCACGATTCATCGCGGATATAGTATGGATAGGAAACACCGGATGATTGTAGGACGATGGAAAGAAGAAGGTAATACACCAGTAGCACTGCACGTCTGGAGTCAGGATAACACACACCGGCTAAAGATGTAACGTACGAAGGAGCAAGTTTTTTTTTTTCAGAGATACCGGAAGAAAAATATATTATTTTTGTCGACTAAAAGAGGCGTCATATGGAAGAAAATATCAATACTTATCGCCTCGTTAAATTGTTAACGCGACAAATCACTTCGTCAATATTTCTGTCGCTCGCTAAATGGTTAACCCGACAAATCACTTCGGAAATTGAATATTTCTATCGATGATTTTTTGCAAAAAATCATTCAAAATCTGTAGAAAATAACTATTGTTTTTCTAAAATAATCTGAAAGAAAATTTAAAAAGTAGCTGATCGGAGAGTTGTTCATGGCACAAGAAGATGTGAAAAAAGAGAAATAACCAATGGGAACCGGTCAATAGATGCAGTGTCCGGAGTCAGGATAACACACACCGGCTAAAGATGTAACGTACGAAGGAGCAAGTTTTTTTTTCAGAGATACTGGAAGAAAAATATATTGTTTTCGTCGACTAAAAGAGGCGTCATATGGAAGAAAATATCAATACTTATCGCCTCGTTAAATTGTTAACGTGACAAATCACTTCGTCAATATTTCTGTCGCTCGCTAAATGGTTATCTCGACAAATCACTTCGGAAATTGAATATTTCTATCGATGATTTTTTGCAAAAAATCATTCAAAATATGTAGAAAATAACTATTGTTTTTCTAAAATAATCTGAAAGAAAATTTAAAAAATAGTTGATCGGAGAGTTGTTCATGGCACAAGAAGATGTGAAAAAAGAGAAATAACCAACAGGAACCGGTTAGAGGAACTAACCCTCAAGGACAAAAGGGAAAGCAAATAAATAAATAGCAACCATCTACAGTAAAATCAGCATATGTGTCACCACTTGAATGGAGGAAAGCCTGATACGGTCCTCAAAACGTTGTGGTGAGAGCAAACAAGGTTAGCTTTTATATATAGTATATGTAACTACTGACCAAATCAAATCAGCCAATTCGCAGTTCATCACATCCATACGCGCGTACATACCTGGCGGGACCGATCAACACTGGCATATGCGACGACCACAAATGTCAGTTGACCGATCGAAACGAGCAGATTATTACATTTACGTACCTACATGCGACGACACTGCCCAGATCAGTAGGTTGTCAATGCCAATGGCAGCGACTCGCCGACTCCACGAGGGCGACGTAAACACGGCGATGAACGTCGATCGGAGGATATTCTCGACCAACGACTGAATCGCATGCAGACTTCCTTCTCCAGCGCACCAATTAGAGTTACCACCATCGCCAATAAATCTCTCGACGCCACAGCTGAACCGCCCCGCCATGCATGCGCAGGGGCGCGGTAGTAAAATCGCATCGAGGAATCGCAAACACGATCGCACGCGATGCATTAATTTAGCCACCACCATATCGATCTTGGGGAGGAATTCTCCCCACACGGCCGGCGACAATGGAGGAGAAGAGCCTGCTGCGGGGAGGAGTCGACGGAGAAGACATGGAGGAGGGGCGCCCTTACCCCCTGTTGCGCCTGTGTGGTGGCGCTGCCATTGCCGATCCTGCGCCTGTTGCTGCTTCTGCTCCTGCTAAAGATGATCGGGTAGCTGCAGACGTAGGCGTTCAGAATTCAGTAAGTACTGCCAGAATTTGCAATGCTCCGATTATTTTAGGCTAGTGAAAAACTTGCACTACTACGAAAGGTATACAACTATACATACAATTGATATGCGCAGGAGCACCAAGCATGTTTTTGACTAGCTAAAGTTCAGATTAATTTGAGATTGTAGCAGTATAATAGTAGTACTTGCCATACAGATAGGAAATTGGTAGGAGTATCTTTTTTTTTGTTATTTTCCAACTTTAGAACTAACTAATCGAACTGAATTGTCTGCGTTGATGTCAGCTTCAGGATTTGCAGTTCGACCGTGTGGTATTGCTGCAGGCAAGAGGTCCAGCGCCTCCCGGTAACCCACCAAGAGAAGGGAGTGGTGGTGGCGGCGGATCACACAACTAACTAGCCAGCCATGCCATTATCGCCGTCAGTCGAAGGGCTTACGTCAAGGAAACACGGTTTAGGGCCTGCCGCAAGTTGTTTACTAACTGATGTTAGTCAAGCTGCTAATAAAAACTGATGTTAGTAAGTAGATATTTCAAACGAGACTATTTGTACTAGCTAAATGCCCGCACGTTGTTGCGTGTAAGAAAAAAATAAAGCTCAATATTTATATTTCATGAAGATATTTTTTTAGGAATCGATTTGAGGAATCAATGTGATTAGGGTTCCGTCTACCGCCGCTGACTCCTTAAGCCCGCAAACCTGCAGCTCTCCCTCCTTGTCTCCCCCTATGTTGTAACACGACATATCCCGATGAGCTTTTGTGGCGGTGTTGGAGGTCTTGGACTCATGGAGGTGATTTCTTCTTTGTCGGTGCCGCATGTTATTCTTGCTGGCAAGGAATCAAAGGCGTCGGCATGCCATCGTTTCTGCCCTCGCGTTGTTTTTGGAAGTGGGCTTCCCCGGCCTACGTAGATTTGTTCTAGGATGGCTACGTCGTGGCATGGTGGGGTGTTGACAGGGCGTTGCATGTGTTGGAGATGCGCCCGTGCGGCAGCGGGGTTGGTCTGTTGTACATGCGCGACTCATCCTCCGAGAGGAAGACGAGTTACGATGGTTCCTTGGTTTCCGGACTGGTGGCTCCGGGTGGTGGACATGGTGGTGCTTGGCAGCGGTTGCCTTTGTGCGGGCGCTGGTTCGCAATATTGGTTGTATAGGCAGCGGAATGGCCTGCATGGGAGACATTCATGGTGTAGCACTCCTCATGCTCCTTGCCGGATCTTGGCACAATCTCTTGGATGGTGAACGCTATTCGGGCGAAAGCCTTGCCCAATATTGTCGGCGCTAGTGATGTCGACATTCTCAAGCGCCGATCACCTCCTTAGAGACGTCATTGAGGATGGTGCTCCTCCACCATTAACTTTGGGTGAAAATCTTTGATCTGGGCGACGATGCCTTGGCGCTGATTTCTTCTTGAAGGCGCTGCCTTTGGAGTCTTGGTCCATGTCAATTGATTGTTGCGTCGTGGTTCTTGGAATGCGACAGGCCGGCTTACGAAGTGGTCGTCTTTTCCACAAAGGACGTGCTCGGAATCTCTTCTTCTTTGGTTGTCCGATTATTGACTGCAATTTGAGCTTTAGGGTGAGCATTCCATCACCTGGCCGTACGGCGGCCTATTTTAATAGGTGTACTTATGCATGTAGATGTGATGAAGTGCAAAATATCTAAGCATCTGAACTCAGTGTATACAATTACCCTACACCCGCACATCAGCAGAACTATCCATAAGATATTGCATTTCCAATCTCCCAACTATTGTACCATCTGACGAAGATATTTTCTGAACGTGGTGTATGATAGTGGTACCTAGAAGGCTAGAACCAGTTTTGTGAACGTGGTGTAAGAGAAGAGTACAAACAATTTATCTTCTCTTAATAAATCTTCCGAATAAGGAAACCAAGAGAACATATGACAAGTAATTTATCAGGCACACACGATGTCATTCATGCAGAATGGCAGACGTTCAGTTTTTTTCCTTTTTCCCCTCTCGGTTGCATAGGTAAGCCGTATCTTCGTTTTCCTCTCGATCCGATCGGCCAGGCTATGTGCGGCGACTTGTGATGTCGTCTTTTTTTTTCGGTTGCACGTTGATTGGTAGGCCACTGGTTTTTTCCAATCGCTAGATGCTGGTCTTTTTCGGATCTCCTCTGTTCCAATCTCCTCTATTTACATTACCGAACATACGCATGGATCTAGAGGTCACGTGTTTCTTTCAATCTCTTAACTTAGGGCTAATAGAGTCAGAAACTGCTAACCTTTTCGAACAAAACCACTTTTAAGGTATAATTTTTTGACCCGTTTGTGACACCAGGCAACCACCTATTGCAATTTAATAGTAAAGATATTTGTATTTACTTTTCCCCCTGGCTGTTAGAACTTTGTACTGATCTAAATATACAGCTTCAAATACGTGTATAGTATATTTTAGTAGATAGGCTCACTGCCGTAAAAGGTTGGCTTACCTTGAATTTATTTGCCTTGAAAGTTTGTCTAATATCTGGTAAATTTGTCTCCTTTCCACGATACTCGACTGTGTTAATAAAAATACTAATTCTAGGTTTTGGCTAGGAGCGTAATGGTGTTTGATGAATGTTCCGTGTTCAGTGTAATGCAATACAAAAGAACAAATTCTTGCTTAGTTAGATGTAGGATCAATTTTACAAAAAAAAAAAAACAGCTAGCCATGGCTTAATTAGTTGATGTAGGAGTGAGTGTAGAATATCGCCGATTTGTTGGTTTGGCGGCGGTGGAGAGGACCGAGTTGTGGTGTTTCATGAAGCTATCCCGACATGATGGGGAGGAGAAGAGTAGAGGAAGAGGACCACGGAAGAATCCGGGAGATGATCGTGGACGAGGTCACCAGGAGTATCAGTTCTGGCAGCGGTGGAGGGTTAAAGTAGTGTAGCGGAGGTGGCGCCAAATCTAGACATGCTGTGTGCGTGAACAGGAAAAATGATTGAGAAAAACATGTCATCCATTACTTGTAGCAAACAGGGCCGGTCCATATACATATTTAGAGCCCTGGAGGGACACAATAAAAAGAGCCCTTGTCGATAAAAATAATTTAGAAAGCATTGTATTTCAAAAGTAATCCAGTACGTGGCATATATCAATGATCTTTGGATTATAGAACTCGATGAGATATTAATATATGTAGTAAACATTCTAATTTTCTAACAAAATGAAAAAAATCAATAGCAGCACATTGGATTCTGATTTAGTCTTTGTTGCAGTCTTAATTCAGTAAAGAGATCATCTAATTCGACATTACTTTGAGAAAACATTTCTATGTCATAATCATCACATAAATTCTTTGGTTGTTGCTTTTCAATGTTTACTAGGGCCAATTAATTGGATGGATATCCTGGAAGAACTACCTGTTCTAAGAAAAAAAATGTCAATTGAAGCTCTATTTTTTCTTCCTTTTCCCGGTACCAGATAAACTTCTTTAGAAGACATGTCACCAAAACAATTTGCTGAAAGCAGTCAATACGTGGTGGGCTTGGGCCATCTTTCTCTTCTTCTATTTTTTCTCTTTTATCTTTTTTTCCTAGATCTAATAATACTGTAGTATAGAAAGACCCTTGCATTGAAATACTACTTAGGATGGGGCCCTGTGCCCTCGACTCCCCGCGCCCCCCCGGCTGGCCCTGGTTTCAAAGCCCAATTTCTCGAAACAGACAGTCTAATAATCTGTCGGTTCATGAGCAACTGTTGGCTAAACGGTTGTTCGAGAATGTTTGTTGCAATCCTAACAAGAGGAATGGATAGGAAAAGTGACATGGTGGGAACAACTTAAATGGGCAAATTCCGCACGTCCGATGGTGGTACAAAAATGATTAGTATATAACTATTTTTCTCATAGTATGTAACATCGGTCTCCAACATTTTTCTCTGTGTAGGTAACATTTACAAAAATTCGATATTGTTATACAATATTTCTCCACAATGCATCCAATATTTTTTTATAATGTATCCAACATTACATGACAACGTATGTATCATTGATGCAAATCTCTCTGTACCAAATCCATGGAGACATCACCATGTCAGATTCGAGCTCGCCGGCCACCAATCCGCCAAGCCGAGTTCAACCATAGACAAAATTGAGTGAAATCCTTGAATCCCCTACCAATCTATCTTGTCGGAGTTTGTCGGAGCCAATTCGGATCAAAATCCCTACCAATATCATCGTGGCCGTCATCTTCCTCGGAGTCGGCGACTTGGACGAGTTCACTGCGAGCTGCGGCGGCGCTAGGCTGTGTGTGGCTGAGATTACTGCTCTCATCATCGGCATGGTTCTGGAGGGAACTAGAGCTCTCTCAGGACCGGGCGCGAAGGAACAGATGGGTGGCGGCCGACGCTGGAGGAGGAGTAGGGGTGGTGGCTGGTGGTGCTCAGCAGGGTGACCTACGAGGAGGAGTAGTGGCGGCGGTCGGACGGGCGAGTGAGCTCCACCATGGCCACATGAAGAGAAACTGATGGCGGCGGGGAGAGAGAGCGTGAGCTGGCTGTAGCTACAACCGGCTGAGGAATAGACGTTTCCTAATAATATTGTTATTATCATATTTCATTGTTCATGATAAGTGTTTATTATCCATGCTAGAATTGTATTAAACAGACACATTAATACCTATATGGTTTGTAAATAACATTATGTTCCTAGTAAGGCTCTACTAGACTAGTCTGTTGCTTAATGATGTTTAAGGTTTTCTAACCATAGGCATGTATTGTCAATCAACAAAGAGGTCAGGTTACGAAAATAATTTTGTACTTACACGCATGGATGTGGGTGTTTCCGTCGATGTTCATTTTGCTTTGATATTTGGATAAAAGGAGGAGAGAGAAAGACGTTTTTCCACCTACCACGGCGAGAGGAAATCTCGATGAATAAATCTACCGTACAGAGCACACCCACACCCATGCGTGTAAGTAGAAAATCCACTCTTATCATGTTATTAGGAGAATGATATGACGTACAAGACCAAACTAAGTGAAGCAATTGGATTGAATCAATGTTTAAATTGATACTAGCAAGAGATGACGCGGCGGCACACCGCGCTTATTGTGGTTGCAAGTTGAAACATAGAAGATATATCTTTTTCTAGATTGTGTTGCATAGTTTTTTCCTAAATGTTAGTTCGTCGTTCGAAATCCTCTACCAAGAAGAAGTGTAGATACACGTGGATGTGGTACATGGATAGTACATTGACGTGCAGAATAGCTATCAAGTTTAGATCTGTCTAAAATTTTATTACACCACTGAACATAAACGAAAGAATAAAATCCTGGATTCAAGAAAGCGACACACACTTGGAAACCGGTGAACATTTTGAATGAGTATATATGTCGCTCAGGAGGTACGCAGTAGGGGAGCCGCCACCAAGGACTCCAAATAGCAAGGACACCAATTCAGATCATGTTCTCACTGGATCATCACAACACATCTGTACTCATTGAAGTTTCTATTAAGCACTCAGATCACAAAGGGAATTATTTACTATTTACATGGACATGCAAAAATTTATCATCATTACATTTAACTGGAAAGATTACCGTAAAGTGAGATAGAAAATTCTTTTGCACCTGAAGGAGAGTGCATTGAAGTAAAGAGCATAGATAATATAGAAGAAAATGTTGTGATGCTCAAAGGGTATCATTTTACAAATGTACTGGCAGATGACACTCAAAGAGGACTCATGCTAATTTATTTTGTGTTTCTATGCGACTATGACAGTACGTCCATAGAGCAGTACCTAAAAGCGGACGCGACATGTTGGTGCAATGAGAAAATTAGGATGATAAAAATGAACTCCTGACTTCTAGGCAAGTAATCTAGATGTAAGCATATTACTAAGAAGAGAACTACCTCTGGCCGTGTTAGAAACTCGTCACTAAATTTCTTATTGCAGGGTATCAAATCCTCACAAGGGAATACATTTCTTCTAGGACTATGACAGGGACAATCAACCCTCTAATTTCTGCTTCTCCAATGCATCCTTTTTCCCTTCTAAAATTGTGGTGTAGGCATATACACACAGGAAAACTCCCCTTCCTCAAACTGAAAAATGAGGTCACTATTACTGTTGTTATTTCTTAGCTGATGCTAGGCATGTAGTCTCCTTTTTAGTAGTTATAAATCTATAACCATGCTTTTCACATGTCAATGTACAACACTGTATATGTTTAGCGAATGTGGACCAAGTAATCGTGTAGGTACCAATACATCTCTATATATACTGCACAAGGTTTACGCCGCGTAGTGCCTATCCATCTTTAGTAGGTATACGTTCAGTATTAACAAATGTATGCATGTGTTTGATGGTTAACGGATTACTATTGGACTGCAAAATTTCAAATCAGTATCTCTGAACATCTGTTAGAACTAAGATGAGACATATAATGCAAGCAAGAATTAGATCAATTTCTGAACAGCGGTTAGAACAGGGCCACATACCTACTCTCTTCTTGCCGGAAGTACATCTGGCTGGGGCGATAAAAAGAAGACAGTGGAAGGAGAAAATGGTCATCGGCGCTGCCGGGCACCGGGGGGACAGATTGAACATGGACTTAAGACATACCCGCGCTTGAGGCCACCGTTTCCCATTGAGTTTGCGGCGTCCAACACCACACAGATGCCCGAGATGGCTCCAGGCCTTGCTCGAATCGCCCCGGAGCGCCAAGGCTGCCGCAGGAGACGACGTGGCCCATGTAGCTGATGGGGATATGTGCGGGCGCAGTGCAATGAGCTCTGCTTTGTCGCAACCCCATTTGCATACACAACACGAGTTGCATTTCTATAGCTAATAACATGAACACAAACTCTGAAACCAAGGTGGAAAGGAAGCCCTACAAAAAAGAAAATTAAGGATATGGATGGGTTGATAGAGTACGCAATACACATAGAGACCTACAACATATAGATAAGACCACCAAAAAATAGTTATAGAAAAATTGCCTTGTAGAAAATTCAAAACCCAGAACAGGGGAACAGTTCATTTTTTTTTTTGCACAGGGGCAGGGAAACTATTGACGACCATAATGTATTGAATCTAAAAGGTGGATTAGCATAGGCACTCATACATCATCCAAATCTCTGAGTAGATGTTTCTTATTGAAAGAAGAGTATATTAAATTGCACAGTAAGGCTAAGAAAGCACACTCAAAACTGAATTACATGCTAAGAGTGTTTCCTACCTTTTGAAGCCCCCTTTTGTTTCTTGGCCGTGTGGGGATGTCTACAGCGAGGTGTGCTTCCTAACCATAGAGGAATGGAATGCTACAGCCTGCGACATCGGAGAATCTCATGGCTCTAGTCCCACTTCTAATACTCTTCATATCTCCTCGTTGTTCATCATGATGCCACTCCTGCCCTTCCATTCTGCAACCAACCACTCAACGAAGTACACATACCATCATCCTGTTATAAAACAGTGTGCATCAGCAGTCTGTAATAGGAACAAAAAAAAACACTAGAAACAACTATTTCATTTAAAAATACATGTCTCCATATTCAGCATGGTATTATCGGAAGAACAATTCCCAAAGGTCTTTTTTTCTAGAATCTTTTCATTTGGAAGTGAATATACTATGTGAGAATCTCTAGGATGTCCAACTATCAAATAATACACACAACTGGATGTTACCAAAAGGGTCTAGAAATAACTATTTCACTTAAAAATACATGCCTCCATGGCGGTTTTCCATGGCTGGGAGGCCAAACTCATAGGGAGGGGTGCATGTACTAGGATATGTAATTGAAAGGTTATGATTGGTAGTACGCACACTGAGTGTGATAAATCAGGGCAAGTTACCCCTGACGGACTATTGCAAATATTGTGGCACAAGTGTACGATCTCTGCAGAGTGTTAAACTATTCGAATAGCCGCGTCCACGGTCATGGACAGCTTGGAAAGGCCATACTTGTTCCGTCATCGAACTTTTCAAAATATGACTGGTGACTTGTGACTTGAACTTGAAAGATGACTTTGACTTGAATCACAACGAGTTGTGGGAATGACACTAATATTCCCACTTGAGTATTTTAGGTTAATCAAGGAGTCTTTGCTATAAAGTATTTATGAAATAAAATTGGCTTTGTGCAAATGAACCTAGAAGATTAGAATACCTATTAGAGCTATTAGTACTTCTATTAGTATTAGTTTGCAAATACTTTAAAGTACTCATGGCTTTGTCCCCGGCTATTCAAATGGCCAGACTATGAAGAGGAGCCCCAGTACCATGAAGATGGACAGCAAGACGTCTACGATAACTAGGATTACTTCCTGACGTCAAGCGTTGCATGTGGAACAGATGGACCACTACTACTTCGCTTCCGCTATGTGTTTTGTAATTGATCATTAGATCAACTATTATTGTAAGATGGGATCATGTGATCCCTTGATGTAAGACTATCATGGTTTTTAATGAATGATGTTCTATGATATCAATCTATTATGTCTCGCAAAAACAATATTCACGGGATTGCGATGTACGGCATAATAGGCATCTAGACTTAAAAATCCGGGTGTTGACAAGTTGGTATCGGATCCATTGTTTGACCTTAGGAGGCCCTAGTTAGAATGGACGTCTGAAAAACTTAGTTTCAAAACAAAGGAAGTGAATATTTATGAAAACTTATTCTCATTCTTATCCTTGAGATCTTTTCAAAAAGAGATATCCATGCTCTACTTTTCCTTGTAATTCTACATAAAATTTTGACACACTTGCTCACTTCTTTAACTTACTCATCCTAATTGCTCACGAGATGGAATACCACTATGAGTCCTATTAGCTTGGCCACGGAAGAGACCTAATGTTCGAGAAGGAATTGGAGCAACTGGTGGAGTATTTAGGACGCCCATATCCCGAGTTCTTTGGAGTACCACTCAATAATCAGTCGGGAAGACAACCTCAGTGGGAAGTTACTGTAGATCTGAGAGAAAAGCTGGGAGCCCCAATTTGGGAAACCATATGGTTTTACGTAAGGGGAAACACTTAGAAGGAAGGGATAGTGATACGTCTCCAACGTATCGATAATTTCTTATGTTCCATGCCACTTTATTGATGATACCTACATGTTTTATGCATACTTTATGTCATATTTATGCATTTTCCGGCACTAACCTATTAACGAGATGCCGAAGAGCCGATTGTTGTTTTCTCGCTGTTTTTGGTTTCAGAAATCCTAGTAAGGAAATATTCTCGGAATTGGACGAAATCAACGCCCAGGGGCCTATTTTTCCACGAAGCTTCCAGAAGTCCGAGGGAGAGACGAAGTGGGGCCACGGGGCACCGACACACTAAGGCGGCGCGGCCAAGGGGGGGCCCGCGCCGCCCTAGCGTGTGGCCCCCTCATCAGCCCTCCGACTCCGCCCTTCCGCCTACTTAAGGTCTTCGTCGCGAAACCCCCGAGTACCGAGAGCCACGATACGGAAAACCTTCCGGAGACGCCGCCGCCGCCAATCCCATCTCGGGGATTCGGGAGATCGCCTCCGGCACCCTGCCGGAGAGGGGAATCATCTCCCGGAGGACTCTTCACCGCCATGGTCGCCTCCGGAGTGATGTGTGAGTAGTTCACCCCTGGACTATGGGTCCATAGCAGTAGCTAGATGGTCGTCTTCTCCTAATTGTGCTTCATTGTTGGATCTTGTGAGCTGCCTAACATGATCAAGATCATCTATTTGTAATGCTATATGTTGTGTTTGTTGGGATCCGATGAATAGAGAATACTATACTATGTTGATTATCAATCTATTATCTATGTGTTTTTTATGATCTTGCATGCTCTCCGTTACTAGTAGAGGCTACGGCCAAGTTTTTGCTTTTAACTCCAAGAGGGAGTATTTATGCTCGATAGTAGGTTCATGCCTCCATTAAATGCGGGACGAGTGACAGAAAGTTGTAAGGTTGTGGATGTGCTGTTGCCACTAGGGATAAAACATCGATGCTATGTCTAAGGATGTATTCGTTGATTACATTACGCACCATACTTAATGCAATTGTCTGTTGTTTGCAACTTAATACTGGAAGGGGTTTGGATGATAACCTGAAGGTGGACTTTTTAGGCATAGATGCATGCTGGATAGCGGTCTATGTACTTTGTCGTAATGCCCAATTAAATCTCACTATACTCATCATATCATGTATGTGCATGGTCATGCCCTCTTTATTTGTCAATTGCCCAACTGTAATTTGTTCACCCAACATGCTATTTATCTTATGGGAGAGACGCCTCTAGTGAACTCGTGGACCCCGGTCCATTCTTTTACATCGAATACAATCTACGCAATTCTTGTTCTACTGTTTTCTGCAAATAATCATCATCCACA
>NW_025900207.1:0-45735 GCF_022539505.1 Lolium rigidum
CGCAAACCATATTGTTTGCCGCATTTGTGGGTTTAGAGGGCATCTTTCACAAGATTGCAGGAAACCCAAGATAATATGCTTTGGGTGCCGTCAGGAAGGGCACATGCTAAAGGACTGCCCCAAGAAAAATACTGGAGGAGGACAGTCAGGAGGAGGAGGAAGCCGAGGAGGAAACACCGGAGGGAACTGGAAGAACAAGAAACCCTTCGGCAAATTGAACTGCACCAGCTTGGAGGAGGTGGTTAACTCCGATCAGAGCGGTGATAGGTACGCTCCAGATACTCACTCATCCTCGCAAAGTACTTTTTGATACTGGTGCAACTACATCATTCATTTCTCAGCAATTCATCATCAAACATGGGATTAGTTGCACTAAGTTAGATACACCCATAACCATACTTTCCGCGGGGGGAACGATAGTAGTAACCCATACCAAACAAAAACAAATCATCATGATCAATAAATGCGCGTTTGACGCAGACCTGTTCATTTTACCGATGAAGGACATTGATGTCATTCTTGGTATGAACTGGTTAGAAGCTAACGGAGCATTGATCGACTGCGTGAACAAGACTGTGTCATTGAAAAGCCCCGATGGAAGCAGAATGATCTACCAAGGAGACAAGCATACACAGATCGAAGTCGAGCTACAGCTGAACATCATGAAGGAGGTGAAGTTGGAGGATATACCTGTAGTGAATGAATTCCAGGATGTGTTTCCTAAGGAATTACCTGGAATGCCACCAGATAGGGAGATAGAATTCACTATCGACCTAATTCCAGGAACAACTCCGATTGCTAAAGCACCATATAAGATGAGGCCTAAGGAGTTCAAAGAACTAAAGGAGCAATTGGATGACTTGGAACAGAAAGGATTCATACAAGAAAGTGTTTCACCATGGGGATCACCTGTGATCTTCGTAGATAAAAGAGATGGAGGTAGAAGGATGTGCGGAGACTACGGGAATTTGAACAATGTCACAATCAAGAACAAGTACCCACTTCCAAGAATACAAGATCTATTTGATCAAGTTAGAGGCGCGGGAGTCTTTTCCAAAATTGATCTAAGATCCGGTTATCACCGAGATAAAGATCAAGAAGGAAGACGTTCGAAAACAGCCTTTGTCTCAAGGTATGGACATCATGAATACCTTGTAGTGCCTTTTGGATTAACCAATGCCCCAGCAATTTTCATGAATCTCATGAATAAGATTTTCATGCCATATCTAGACAAGTTTGTCATCGTATTCATTGATGATAGCTTGATCTATTCCAAAGATAAAACTGAACATGCGGAACATCTGAGGTTAGTGTTGCAAACACTAAGAGAACATCAACTCTATGCCAAGTTCAGCAAGTGTGAATTTTGGCTAGATCAAGTGGAATTTCTTGGTCATGTCATTAGCAAAGATGGAATAGTTGTTAACCCGAGTAAGGTCGCATCAATTTTAGAATGGGAAGCACCCAAGACTGTCAAGGAAATCCGAGGATTCCTAGGAATGGTAGGATACTATCGGAGATTCGTTGAAGGATTCTCCAAGATAGCAGGACCAATGACGAAGCTGTTAAGAAAGAACACACCATTCGTGTGGTCAGAGGAGTGTGAGAAGAGTTTTCAAACTCTAAAGGAGAAACTCACCACAGCACCGGTGTTAGCAGTTCCTGAAGTTGGCAAGGATTACACCATGTACTGTGACGCATCCAAGCATGGATTGGGTTGCGTACTCATGCAAGATCGGAAAGTGATATCTTATGGATCGAGGCAACTCAGACCTCATGAAGTGAATTATCCAACACATGACTTAGAATTAGCAGCAGTCGTATTTGCACTGAAAACTTGGAGACATTTTCTCAAGGGATCCAAGTGTGAGCTCTATACGGATCATAAGAGTCTCAAGTACTTCTTCACTCAGAAAGAACTCAATATGAGGCAGAAACGATGGCTTGAACTTATCAAGGATTATGATTTGACCATCAATTACACCCCAGGAAAAGCTAATGTTGTAGCAGATGCCTTAAGTAGGAAGAGCACTGGAGGAGTGGAACAAGAGTTATCACCGGAGTTGAGGAAGGAAATAAGCCAAGCCCAAATACAACTTTGGGAGAAAGAAGCTCATGAAGGACTATCGGCTTTACAAGTATCCGATGAGCTTAATGTTAACTTAAAGAATGAGATAATGATGGGTCAATTGGACGATCCATTCATCGTGGAGGAGATGAGAAGGATAGATGAAGGTAGACCATCCGAATTTCACCGAGGAGAATCAGGATCATTATGGTTCCAGAAGAGGATTTGCGTTCCGGATATTGCTGAAATCAAGGAAGTAATACTCCGGGAAGCCCATCAAACACCATACTCCATTCATCCGGGAAGTACAAAGATGTACATGGATCTTAAGGAGCTATTCTGGTGGAATAATATGAAGAGAGAAATAGCACAATACGTGGCGGAATGCCATACCTGCCAAAGAGTGAAGGCTGAACATCAGAGTCCGGCAGGAAAGTTACAACCTTTACCAATTCCAGAATGGAAATGGGAAGAGATAGGAATGGATTTCATCACCGGACTACCCATGACTAATAAAAAGAAGGACATGATATGGGTAATCGTGGACCGGTTGACGAAAAGTGCACACTTCTTAGCAGTAAACCAGCGGGATAAAGGAGAGAAACTCATCGATCTTTACATCAAAGAGATCGTGAGTAAACATGGAGTGCCCAAGAAGATCGTGTCGGATCGAGGATCCGTGTTCACGTCAGCATTTTGGAAGCAACTACATGAAGCTTTAGGATCCAAGTTGGATTATAGTACCGCCTATCATCCTCAGACGGGTGGACAAACGGAGAGAACTAACCAGATCCTAGAGGATATGCTTAGGGCTTGTGCCCTAGACTTCGGAGGATCATGGGAGGAGCACTTGCCACTAGCAGAGTTTTCATACAATAATAGCTATCAAAGCAGCATCAAGATGGCACCGTTCGAAGCTCTGTATGGAAGGAAGTGTAGATCACCCATATGCTGGTATGAAGCTGGAGCAAGCAAAGAGTTTAATCCTGATTATGTCAAGGAAAAGCAACAAATAATTGACATTATAAGAGATCGGCTCAAG
This sequence comes from Lolium rigidum, assembly GCF_022539505.1. Taxonomy (NCBI): domain Eukaryota; kingdom Viridiplantae; phylum Streptophyta; class Magnoliopsida; order Poales; family Poaceae; genus Lolium; species Lolium rigidum. The sequence continues at coordinate 3,111 of NW_025900207.1, forward strand.
ATAGCCCAAAGCCGACAGAAGAGTTATGCCGATCAGAAGCGAAGGACATGGGAGCCACAAGTTGGAGACATGGTATATCTAAAGGTGAGCCCGATGAAAGGACTCCAGAGATTCGGAGTAAAAGGGAAGTTAAGCCCTAGGTACATCGGACCTTTCAAGATTCTGAGTCAAAACCGAGGGTTAGCCTTTGAATTGGAACTACCGGGAAGGTTATCCCAAGTTCACAACGTATTCCATGTGTCGCAACTCAGAAAGTGTTTGAAGACCCCAGATGAGCCAGTATCACATGAAGAGCTCGAGCTACAACCAGATTTGACATACATCGAGAAGCCAACAAAGATTCTCGAGGAGAACTAGAAACAACTCAGGAATCGAGCCATAAAATACTGCAAGATACAATGGAAGCATCACCCCGAGAGGGAAGCCACCTGGGAAAAGGAAGAAGACCTGAGGAAAACATACCCCGAACTGTTCAGGTATTACAACCACAACTTCGGGACGAAGTTTTCTTTAAGGGGAAAGGCTGTAATGTCCCGGGTTTAGAGACGATCGAGGGGTAGAATTTAGAAAGGGATGTGCATTGCATTGCAAATTCAGGGAAATTTCACGCTTTTAAACAAAAACCGCATCGAAGGGGGACAAGTTTCTCTCTCGACACCTTACAGGGTTAGGGTTTCGAGAGTGCGACAAACTTGTTCCTTATTCAACTAGACTAGGGTTTTGAGAAGAGAGAAGGGGTATTGTATCACAAACTTAAGTTGCATGATTGAATTCAATTAAGTATGTTTGAAATTTCAAAATTCAAACATCACTTGATCATGAGATAATTCAAATTCATCAACACATTTATATAAGCAAACATAAAAAGGAATATTGCATACAATTAAAGCTCATTAGAGAAACTTGAGCTTTATTAATTAACACACAAATTACATTGTAAATTACAATATTCCAAATTGAATTATAAATATTACAACACATTACAAGAATTGAATAAATAGAAAAAGAAAAAGGAAAATTACAAGTAAATAAAATATCCTAAACTACAAGATAATCTTCATTTAAGTTTGAGCTTGATGATCTTCATCCTCATTTGATCAGCTCACTTATACCCTGCTCACAAACACAACAAAGCAAAGGATTATGCCAAGTGGCATTGCCACTTGGCAGGTTAGTAGAAAATTGAAATTGAGCAGATATGGATCAGCTCTGCCGAGCTGATCATCTCACAGCCAAGGACCAAGCCAGATACCAAGCATTGGTACACACACACAGCCTAGTAGCTCACAAGGCACTGTGCATGTACAACAGCACACACACACAACCAGGAGAGTCACCAAATTGGTGCCAGGCCAAGCTGTCGACCAGAGGAGCCAACAAAGGTCCATATAAAACCTTTTCACAGCCAGAAACCCTAGCAGCTCATCGGCAGCATCTCCAAAGGGTAAGAACACCAAGAACAGCAAGAACAGGAAGAACAACCAGAGCTATTCAACCTGTCCAAGATCACCACAGAACCAAATCAAGCATCACAAGCTCACAAGGAGGAGCAGGACAAGCACCAGCTCATCACTGAAGCAAACCAACCAACCAGAAGCCATCCTCTACACCAACACCCAATTTCTAGGAACTGGAGTGAGGTATACACAAAAGAACCTGAGCAAACACAGGCTTTGCTCATCAATAAGCATACACATGCATCACAGAGGAAAATAGGGTATGAAACCCTGGATGTATCATCACTTGGTTGCAAAACCATTTGGTGCCAGCAAATTTAAGCAAGGGCTAGAAGGAAAACAACCCAGGGAACACTTGGTTGTGTCAACACGGTGACACAACCAGAGAAATCCATCATGGATTTGATCCTAAATAGCCATCCAAACTCACCTAGCACTAACTGGTTCACTAACCATCAACGAGACAAATCCATGTCTATTTTGTTTTCAACAAAGGGCTACCGGCTATTCCAACAAAAAGGGATCAGCCAGAGATCAGTTGTCCTTCCACAGCAATCCAACAAGGGATGGGAGCTTCCTGAGCAGCCAAGAATGGCTGCTGAGGCCACCTCAACCACCCAAAATAGTCAAACCACCAAGCCCAGCACATGCATCATCACCCAGGTGGGTTCAGAGTGGGCTAGGGTCCCCAACAAGTGTTGGCATCCCTCTAGCCCAAGCAAATTAATTGATATGATCATCACCGTGTCACGAGTTCACATCATGTATCCAAATATCAAGGCAAATTAAGCGGATAAATGAAACGGACAAGCTACTGATGCACATAGTCTTGCGAGATGATCCAAAGGATCATTGCAAGCAGCCACGAATGCTTGGACAAGCACCATCACCCACGAGGCTAAGCCTGTATGAAGCACAAATAGCCTTTGGATGAGCACCAGTGAGTCACGAGAGAGGAGCACACACTTACTCACAAGCAAGAAATGATCAATTGATCATCAGAGCCTCACTAGCTCTTGTTACAAATCACCACAACCAAGTCTAGCACCAACACAATAACCAGATAAATTACATAGCCACAGAACAGGAACAATGGCATAGAAGACAATCAAATATATGATATATAATTGTATGCAGAAGCACACCATCAAGGGATGGTGTTGTCTAGCCCACAAGCATGCTCAAGGGAGCATTTCTATGAATTATAGCACACTGAAGAGCACCCAAGGGCACTGGTTCTTGCAAATTTGCAAGAATTGCACTACCGCAATCAAGCCAGGGCAACATATATGAACACACTTGAGTAACTGGCAAGAATAGCATCAAGAACAGAGGCACAGGGAAGCAGCAGCACAAGCACAAGCATGGACACAGAAGCAATGGCCATGGCAATAACACAGCAACGGCATGAGCATGGCAGCACAAGCACAACAGCAATAGAGTAAGGCCACAGGAGCATAGACGCAGCAGTACATCTACACGGCAAGCTTCTCCACGGGGAGAGCAAGCCGGCGGCGGAGCTAGACGAATAGGAGAAGGAGGTAGCACGGATAGCGAGAGAAGGGGAGGTGAGGAGCACTTACGGGTGACGCGGACGAAGAAACGCGGCCATGGCGGCCACGGCGGCACACGCCGGGGGCATGACAGCGCCAGGCCTGGCCTGGCCATGGCAGCGCCGCAGCGCCCAGCACCACCACGGCCGGGCGCGGCGACACCGCAGCATCAGGGGCGCCGGCGGGCGGCGCATCGCCATAGATCCTTGCGGCCAGGTGTTGCAGGCGAGTTGGGGCCGAGCGGTGGCGAGGACGAACCCCAGATCGACGCGGATAAATGGATGCACCGTCGAGAGGCGGTCAATCTGTGACCGATCTCATCGCCGGGGACGGTCGGAGTTCGCTGGAACAAATCGGCGACGGTGGCGGCGACAGAACGTCGCCAGAGAGCGTAGGGTTAGGGTTTCAGCGCGAAGAGGAGAGGAAGGAGCGAGTGGGCCGACCGAGCCGAAAGGGTGGCTCGGGTGCGACCTAACCCACTGGGCCGCACTGACATGTGGACCCAGGGGCATTATTGTCATTTCACAAAATCACTTAATTACAGAAACTTTAAAATTACATAAGAAATGTTTAAAAGCTCTAAAAAATAATTAAAAATATGAAAATTGATCAGCATAAAATTCTCTATCTGAATAAAATATCGAAGAGAATTTTTGAAGACAACCAAGAATAAGTCTTAATTTGGTGATTTAAATAATCATTTAAATCACACATAATATTTTCAACAATGAAAATAAGTCCATTAATGCCTTTGGATTTTTTTTAAAAAAAAACACCTTGACAACATTTCAAGGTTGTATTTTACTTTAAATAGAGTATCTCCAAATCATTCTTAGTATTAACCTCTTACATGAAATAATAATGTCATCGGAAGGGGGGAACAAACCCTAAAATTGGAATCATGCATAATTGCTTCTTTAACCATTGCCCTTATCGGACAATGATGCTATTTTTCAGAAACAGAGGGCAAGGGTCGAGTCCACACCATCCAAACTGCAAAACTTTGCAGTGTTCAGGCAAGTTCATCACTTGCTCATGTCATTTGAGTATCTTTATCAAATTACTTGCAAAGTACTATGATTACCACTATTGCATAAAAACCAAAACCACTATTTTCATAACTATGAATATGACTATGTGGTTGGCAATGGAACCATGGATTGTGTTGATATGGTGGAGGTTCCATTGCAAGGGTTTATATCTATCTACGATTAAACAACAAATGTCGCCAGTGATTCTTGTGCCGTAATACCCGTGTTAACCATAAGATCTGGAGTGGGACGGAATAGTCAACCGTATTTCCACCTCTTGTACATCAACGGATGCGCTTACCGTAGCGGTTGTATCTTGCGGAGCAATTGGTGGGTGGGGAGCCCCTTCTAATTCCCCACGGTATAGCTTTTGCTTACCGTAGCGGTTGCTGCTTGCGGAACAATTGGTGTGTGGGGATCCCCTTCTAATTCCCCACGGTAATGTGGTCTATGATGGGTTGCAGCTACCGGCGAAGGAGTTTGGTTCGATCCCAGACTGTCGTCGTGGTCGGGGTCCACCCTGAAATATGGAAATAATGGGACCGGCGAGGACCCAGGGTCGGGGTTTGCAACAAAGGGTGCGTGTGCGAGGTAGCGGAGGAATATAGTTGGCTATGACCTTATACCGGGCCTCACACCGAAGGAAGTGTGGACGGGAAAGCTGCCCGGTTGGCACCAAGGTTAAGATCTCTTATGGGTAAAGCAACACACCTCTGCGAGTGTAAAGAACCGTGACCTGTCACTCCCTGTTCCGGGATATGGAACTGCGAACGCGGCCGGAAAGGAGCTCCATGAAGTTCTAGTAAACCGGTGAAGGCTGACGGACATAGCTCTTTGAAATAAAAGCAACCTCTTGAAGAAATGTTTATCAAAACTTGCATTGGTATTAGGCTTTCTGGTCTAGTATCGTAGCTAGTGCATTAAACACCTCTTTTCTATAATGAACTTGTTGAGTACGCTCGTACTCATACCACTCTTAAATCCCCTGCTTAGATTGTTTGAACCATCTGGAGGAGGACCACGACAACCCTGAAGGAGCCGAGATCATCGGTTATGAAGGACCATACCTCTCTGGAGGTGTTGAAGGTGTAGACTACCTTATAGTCTACGGAACCGGGGAGGCTTCCTGAGGAGATCAGGTCTAGAATCACCGAGAAGTAGTAGTATCCGAGCAGTGCGAACTCTTAGTACTTAGCTGCTTGATGGAATAAATGTATAACCTAGTTAAACTTCTATATTGTAAGTTAAGTTGGGTTCGCCTCGAACCCAGGAGTATTCCTCTTAGGACCCAAGAGGAGCTCCGAGATGATATGTATATTATGTTTGTAATAATAAATGAATGAGTTATGGACCTGCTATGTTCTGTTGTACTACTCTGAGGGATGTAATATTTGCGGAATGGTACTTCATGAATGTTATATCAACGACTAGCATACTACAACATGCAGTGGTATGCAGGGTCACCACACTGTGGCACCTCTGCTTGTCCTGCTACACGAGCATCTCGTGGTATTGTCAAGGCCCGCGAATACAAGGACGACACTATTCGCTGGCTTTTGTCGTGTACTACTGACGAACCGACAAATCTGTCCTCTGCATTGGCTGATTCAAATTGGAAGGGTGCTATGAATGAAGAGTTTGCTGCTCTCATGAAAAACAAGATGTGGAGATTGGTACCACCTCATGCAGGTAACAACGTTATTGATTGTCGTTGGATATATAAAATCAAGCGTAAGTCAGATGGCTCTATTGATAGGTATAAGGCTCGACTGGTAGCCAAAGGATTCAAGGAAAGGTACGATATTGACTATGAGGATACTTTTAGTCATGTTGTTAAGATTGCCACAATTCATCTTGTCTTGGCTATTGCTATTTCTCGAGGATGGAGCTTGCGACAGTTAAATGTTAAGAATGCATTTCTTCATGCCGTTCTGGAAGAGGAGGTGTATATGAGACAACCACCTGGGTATGAAGACGCATCTAAACCACATTACATTTGTAAGCTGGACAAGGCGCTATATGGCTTAAAACAGGCACCTCGGGCATGGTATTCTCGGTTAAGCTCAAAGTTAATGGCTATTGGTTTTGTTGCTTCTAAATCTGATACTTCATTGTTCATCTATTATAAGTACCGTGTTACCATCTACATGCTCATATATGTTGATGATATAATTGTTGCTAGCTCCTCTCAAGCTACAACTCATTCTTTGTTGAAGGACCTTAGTTAAGAGTTTGCATTAAAGGATCTTAGTGATCTGAATTTCTTCTTGGGTATTGAAGTACAGAAGGTTGCTAATGGTATAGTTCCCAGTCAGGCAAAATATGCTCAAAATATATTGACCCGTGTTGGCATGGCACATTGTTAGGTCCTCCTCAGAAAAGATATTTGCTCATCAGCGAGACTTGTTAGGTCCTGAAGATAGCACTAACTACAGGAGCATGGTAGGTGCTCTGCAGTATCTTACTCTTACACGTTCAGATATCTCCTATGCAGTTAACAAAGTGTGCAGTATTTGCATGCTCCCACTACTGTACATTGGACTGCAGCCAAACGTATTTTGAGGTATGTCAAGCATACCATGACAGTTGGACTTACTTTTCTGAAGTCCTCCTCCACACTTGTCAGTGCTTTCTTCGATGCCGATTGGGCTGGTTGTGTAGATGACCGTCGGTCTACAGGGGGATTTGCTGTGTTTTTTAGATCGAACTTAATTTCCTGGAGTGCTAAAAAGCAGGCTACAGTCTCAAGGTCTAGCACTGAAGCAGAGTACAAGTCTGTAGCAAATGCTACTGCTGAAGTGATATGGGTGTAGTCATTACTTGCTGAACTAGGAGTTCGACTGACACATACACCGTGCTTATGGTGTGATAATATGGGAGCAACGTACTTATCAGCAAATCCAGTCTTTCATGCTAGAGCAAAGCATATTGAGATTGATTTCCATTTTGTCAGAGATCGAATTCTGAAGAGACAATTGGAGATTCGGTTTATCTCTTCCAAAGATCAAGTTGCAGATGGATTCACAAAGTCACTTCCTGTTCAAGCTTTTAAAGTCTTCAAACATAATCTTAACTTGTCAAAGTTATGATTAAGGAAAGCTGTTAGAGATAGAATTTGTATATGAGTTAAATAGGGAAGTTCTAGTCTTATACGTTGTAACCAACACCGACATTGTACCTGATATATAAACACGAGAACGTGGATGCTCGAGGTATCCGAGTAGCTAGACCTACCTGATCAAATATCGTTTTTACAGTTTGTACTATCTTAGCTCGTGCCCGTTCTGAAAATAAACTGAAAATAGAATCATCGATCTTCTTTTCGAAGGTAGCATTAAACTGCACATAATGTCTTATGCTGCCTGTAATCCTCTTGGTCTCTCTACCGCCCGCGATTGCTGAAAACTGGATCTCAGTTACCAAAAAATACTATAAAAGTTTATAGCGTGCACACCGAGGACATTGACCTTACCGGATCATTTCGTGCGGCTGCTCCCGGTTATCCCACCTAGAACAGAGGTCGCTTTCCTGTCGGTACCAAACTACGGACGAGTCTATGGTCAAGGACACGTACAGACCATGCATGGTCCGCTGCTAACGGGGAGATGTTGCAGATTCAGAATCGATACCGATCAAGCAAGGAAGAAACACTTACAAACACACAACCTCTACCTACAATCTCGCGTAGATACTCTGGTTTCTAACTGAACTGGGAACCGAGCTTACTGACGGTCAGACAAACATCACAAACCAGAACTATCACATCCGGTGAAAATGTCAGTCTCGCCACCAATTATCGCCGCGCATCGGCCGGACTCACTCGTCAGCAATATCTCGAGAGGATTCATGTCACTTTTACTTAAAATTTCTCGTCGCCAATCACCACCCATCACATGGCCAGGCCAACCTTTCCTTCTCAATAGTTCCTACCCCCAGTATAAATAGCCAACAGTCTAGCTCACAGTCTCGTTCCACAGACGTACACACCACACTCTCCCACTCAGCAACACGGACACGAACACCTCCTGCTGCCGCGACGCAAAACGATGAAGCTGGACGCTGCGCCAAGGCAGAGGAGCCAAGAAGCAGAGCAGAAGCAGGGCATCGCCGCCATTGAGCTATGGAAGAACCACCCTGAAAAGCTCGCCTGCTCCGTGGGCTGCGAGGAGGAGTCGCCGCTGGTGCCGCCGCTCAACTTCGCCATGGTGGACGACGGCATCTTCCGCTCGGGGTTTCCCGGCGCCGCCAACTTCCGGTTCCTAGGATCCCTCAACCTGCGCTCCATCGTGTGAGTTCCCTGCTAAAACTTGCCTGCGACAGACAGGTACTACCAAAAATTTCATCAGTTCTTAACGGTGGCGACGCTTGGTTCATCAGGTACCTGTGCCCGGAGCCGTACCCAGAGGAGAACGCGCGGTTCCTCGGGCGCAGCGGGATCAAGCTCCACCAGTTCGGAATCCAAGGGCGCAAGGTACGTTAATCCAACGAACGACTCTGTGTGGGTTTTCACTGACGCGGATGGCAAAACGATCTTCGCATCGAACTGCCTTCCTTTTTTTCTTTGCCTGGTGGCATACGTGTGGCAGTAAATAATCCATGGATCAAAGCAGCTAGTGGCATGATCACCGGGTTAGTTACAGTGGATGCATAGGCTGCTTTCGGTAGAGATGTCTGCTGAAATAAATCTACAATCTGTCTCTTTCGCCTCAGTTATCAATTTTGCTAACAGTAGTAGTTATATGTATAGGTAGCCCACTATTTTGCATATGCGTATAGGGCATAACGGCGTTTTTTTTTGTTTCTAATTTTCTAGCCTTTCTCTAGAGCCACTACGATTGCTTAGCTCGACTTTTTACCTGCCATGCTACATTCAACATTTGTTATCTGCTGGTGTACCGTAACTAGTAGTAGTATCCAACTGCACCAATGACTCAGCAAGAACATATTCCAGTGTTGGCTCTTGTTCTTGAAGCTTTGACCTGCTAGCTAGTGGAATGCTAAAGGTCGTCCACACTGCAAAGTTGTCGATTAACAATGTATATGATCGAGCTGACTCGCCATTCCCCGCGATCCTGATAACTCGAAAGCTAATGCTCTGTCTGAAGACATATCTGAAACGTGTCCTGTTGATGCAGGAACCCTTCGCCGGCATCCCTGAAGAAACAATCCGAGAGGCGCTCAAAGTCATCCTTGGTATGTACTTCACAAATTAAGATATTTACTGAATGACACAAAAGAATCACACCAGAACACTCGAAATTAACCGATCTCTAACACCTGCCCTTGTTTCGATTGATCCAGACGTAAGAAACCACCCGGTGCTCATTCACTGCAAGAGAGGCAAGGTACATAGGCATTCATCATTCTGCACGCATATTGCATTCCAAATTGTTACGAAATTCGACAGTTTCCTGATAATTATCGTTATCGTCATGTTTCAGCATCGGACCGGATGCTTGGTGGGGTGCCTGAGGAAGCTGCAGAGGTGGCGCCTGTCCTCCGTCTTCGACGAGTACCTGCATTTCGCGGCGGCCAAGGCGAGGAAAACCGACCAGAGGTTCATGGAGCTCTTCGACACGTCGAGCCTGGTGCATCTGTCGGCCTAGCTCACGATGTTAACGAGAGGGAACGGCCGTTTTTGTTTAACTTCTCCCGGTCTTGCTGCCACCATGCGGCTGGAGTCTAGCAACCTGTTTTTGCTCTTGTCTTGTTGGTTGCTAAGATTCAGCAAAGAATAATGTTAGAACCACCATCATCAGAGAGATTGACTCTTAGTCGCGATAACCTTTTGTCCTGTGACTCCATGACTGCGAGAGCTTCGGTTGATTCGTATTTTTATTTTTGCATGGAATTCTCAGGCTTTATTCAACAATAACTCATGCACTATCCGCTTTGAAAGCTAGTAGTGAGGAAAGACGGTACAATGTTCATCCAACAACTGTTCTCCTCCTGGGTGCAAGCAAGCTTTGCACAAAAGTGAGCCGGCACATTGGCAGTTCTTTTAACATGCTGAATAATAAAACTACTAAACGATAAAGTTAGCCCTTCGACTTCTAATAAAATAGAGGCTACTACTGAGCGAGAACTAACGCGCGGGTCCTAGAGATTCACAATCTCCAAACAGTCCACTTCCAAAATCAATCGCGAAAAACCTCGGAGTTGAGCGAAGATGACACCATCCCTAGTGGCGGACCCAGCCCAAAAATTTAATGGGGGCCTTAGTGAGTGAGGGGCCTTATTTCTTAGCTAAGTGGGGGTCCAAGTAGTAAAACAGTAAGGTTCAAAGCTGTAAAAACAAAAATTGACTGGGGGCCTAGGCCCCCACTGGGCCCAACATGGGTCCGCCCTGCATCCCTTAGCGCTAAAGCTTCTGCGATCAAAGGATCGGTGACACAGGCAAACCCTATACACCGACCAGGTCGGCGTGTACCGCGCGCCGCACACCCCGCATGCGGTATGGGCCAGCCCAGTTAGGTGCGGGCTGCTTCCTTTTTTGATTTTTCTTTTCTTTTTTGTTTCTTATTTTCTGTTTCTTTTTTCCTGTTTTCTTTTTTCTGTTTTCTTTTTTCATTTTTCTTTTCGTTTTTTCTGTTTCCTTTTTTTTACTTTTATTTTTCAGATTCGAAAAATAGAAATATTTTAAAAATTAAATTTAAAAAATGTTCAAATATTAAAAACCGTTCAAAATTTGAAAACCGTTCAAATTTAAAAATCGTTCAAACATGAAAATTGTTCAAACATGAAAAATATTCAAATTTAAAAACCGTTCAAATTTAAAAATCGTTCAAACTTGAAAATTGTTCAAACATGAAAAATGTTCAAATTAAAAAACCGTTCAAACGTGAAAAATATTCAAATTTTGAAAAATATAATTTTTTGAACAATATTCAAAATATAAAATCATCCAAATTTAAAACAGTTGAATTAAAAAATGTTTATATGTTGAAAAAAATCTTTGAAAAATAATTTCATAAAAAATGTTAGATTTTGAAAAAGAAAAATATTAATAACAGAAGAAAACAGAAGAAAGAGAAGAAGAAAAAAAGAAAAAAAACTGTACCTAAGCTAATGGGCCGCGGCCCAAACTACCCGACCTGGTCGCTGGGGGTGTGCGGCACCCCGCACGCGCCGACCAGGTCGGCGTGTAGCAGTCCCCGGTGACACATGGGTATGGTTTACTCCATGCTCTGATGAAGCCAGCTGAATTTCTTGCATTTCTCCCCGCTCCTCCCATTAGCGCATCAATAGCGATGCCCGCATCAGTGTTAATTTTAACCCATCCATCTTCAGGTGGCCTCCAGCCGTGCCCAGGCAGAATAGAAGCATGATGGCGTGGAATTTCAAGGAGGGCTAAAGCATCCCTTGTCATCTTCATAGATTGGATCGGATCCATATTTCTTTTATCACGAACCACATTATTCCGAGACGTCCAAATCGCCCACATCACTGTGATAATCTTAGCTCGCTCTGGGTCAGAGAACATGGGATCACACAGGATATCTCGAGCCAGGTTCTAGCCTCATTCCAGAAGTTTTTTGCATGATTGCATTTGAGTAATGCATGCATCCTATCATCGTCTGCCGAAAGGCAAACCTTACATGTAGCAACACGTGCAATGTGCCTGTATTGTAGAGTGCTCTCAACCGGCAGAATACCGCGGATCACACGCCACCAAAATACACGTACCTTAGGCACCACTTGCATCGTCCGAAGACGCATCCACATCTTTTTTTTCATAATTCGATGTTTCCGTCACCGTCCCTTCCGCTAGAGTACTAAGCTCGTTACGCGTCATCAGAGATCTGTACGCCGTTTTTAAAGAGTAAACATCCGCCGTTTCCAGATTCCAGGCCCAGAAATCTTCACCCCTATCGCGCCGCAGTGGAATATTGAGAATAGCGTCCGCCTCCGGTGCAGTGAATTTTTTCCTGACCAAATCAACTTTCCACGCTCTCGTATCTGGATCAATGGGCTGGGAAACATAGTTGAGAGAATCCCCCAATTTGAGCTGAAGGAATCATCAAAATCGTCCCTGGGATCCATCGATCGGTCCAAATTGCAACGAACCACCGCCCGATCCTTTTGATTAAACCCCGAGATAGTGCTTCTTTACAGGCCACGATCGCACACCATGTCGCAGACGCACGACTAGGAAATATTGCCTACATAAAATCCGTATCTGGGATACTTGGATTTCAAAACGCGTGCACATAGAGAATTAGGGTGAGTTATGAACCTCCATTGGTGCTTGCCAAGCAACGCCAAATTAAACAACTCTAGGTCCTTAAACCCCATCCCCCTACACTTGGGCAAAATTAGTGACTCCCATGCGATCCAGTGCACAGTTTTTCGGTCAAGTGAACTGCTCCACCAATACCGAGCCATATACGAGATCAACTGCTTGCATGTCTTCTTAGACAAAAGAAAATAGCACATACTGAAAGTTGGAATAGCCTGAATAATTGCTTTTATGAAATTCTCTCTTCCACCACTCGACACCATCCTCTCAGAACCACTTTGCAATTTGCTTCTGATTCTCTCGCCTAGGTGATCAAAAGTACCACTTGTTATTTGACCAATCGCTGTAAGGAGCTCCAGATATCTCTCACGGAAGTAATGATGGCAATTTTACCCACGGGTACGGGTACCCGCGGGTACCGTACCCATATGGGCAGGGTATGGGTACACTTTTATGCTCATGGGTAGTACCCATACCCTGCCCACTAAGTCATGGGTAGGGTATGGGTATAGCCTTGTACCCACGGGTATGCCCATACCCTGCTCGTTTATAATCAATTTCTTATGTGATACGTCTAATTTTATTGACTTATGAGTTAAAATATGAGAATGTGCTTTTTATATTTTGTTAATTTTTATGTACTCAACTACCTGTTATTGAGTTGAGATAATTCATTTTTTCAATGAAATTTGTTGTCAAGAAATGTAAAATTGCGAGTGACTTGTATACAATTTGACCTACCCACCAGGTACCCAATGGGTACGGGTACCCGTCGGGTATGAGTATGGGTAAAGTTTTATACCCACGGGTACGGGTATGGGTGGAAGTTTGTACCCATTGACTATACGGGCATGGGTATGGTATTGCTCTACCCTACCCATACCCTGCCCATTGCCATCCTTACACGGAAGGCTTCTACATTGATTCCCATCAAAAGTTTCGTATTTGAACAATCTGAGTTTACACACAAACGGTACATGTACATGCATGAGTGACGAATCTCGCAAGAATCTACACCGTATAATCATCTAGAATTCCGTTGGAGAAAAAATAAAGCTCGTTTCAGAATAATAATACTCCCTCCGTTCCTTTCTATAATGCCTATTGTTTTTTCGCTTTTGTTTCAGAATATAAGAATAAAACTATGTTTTCTTGCAAAGAACCCCTTCCATCGATCTGTTCCCGTCCAGAAAATCTGGAAACGGATCTGTCCCGGCCAGAAAATCTGGAAACCAATCTGTTCCCGTCAGAAAATATGGAAACCAGTCTCATTATGGAAAGAATAGGAGGAGAGAGGGAGTACATGACGCGATCGGTTATGGAAACAGGATTATTTTCTGAGGTCTGATTTCAGTTTCCTATTTTATCTCTAAGATCGGTAGGGGATTTTGTGTCAAAAAATAGCTTGCGCTAATTTCCGTGCCAAAATACAATAGGCACTATAGAAAGGAACGGAGGGAGTAATAATTTCAAAGTGCTGGGTTGGGCTGGATGTTTACTAATCTCACATGGCAATTGCGCCAGTTTTTCTTATCCTAAGCCTCGAGATAAATATGGGCCAGATGGAGGATCTTCACCCAGACGACAGAGATAGGTTGTGACTCGGCCCATCCCGGCCCTGTAAGCCCGTAGCAGGTATCGTAGAGACCACGCGCTGACGCTTTTCTTCCCCAAATCCCTACTTTCTCCGGCAGAAAGCTCCCGAGTCCGCCGCCGCCGCCACCCACCCACCCGCTTCTCCCGAGCATTCAACCCTAGCTTCCGGCGATGGCCCCGAAGCGCGCCGCGAAGAAGGCGGCCCCGCCGCCACCTCCGCCTCCTCCGGCTGAATCCTCCGATGAGGAGACCCAGTCGCGCTCGCGCTCCGAGGATTCGGAGGACGAAGAGGCCATCGCCGAGTCCCCTGTCCCTGCCCCCACCCCCGTCCTCAAGACCACGCCTGCGCCGGCGCAGAAGGGCGATGAGTCGGAGTCGTCTGACGAAGAGGAGGAGGAGGAGGAGGATGAGGAGGAGGAGCCCGCCCCCGCGGCTCCCGCGGTCCCCAAGAACCAGCCTCCGCCGCCGCAAAAGAAAGAGGACTCCGACGCTTCCGGCAGCGATGAAGAGGAGGAGGAGGATGAGGAAGAGGAAGAGGAAGAGGAGGAGGAGCCCGCCCCCGCGGCTCCCGCGGTCCCCAAGAACCAGCCTCCACCGCCGCAAAAGAAAGCGGACGCCGACGCTTCCGGCAGCGAGGAGGAGGAGGGTGACGATGAGGAAGAGGAGGAGGAGGAGGAGGAGGAGGAGGAGGAGCCCACCCGCGCGGCCCCTCCCTCCGCTCCGAAGAAGCAGCCCCCGCAGCCGCAGAAACAGGAGGACTCCGACACTTCCGGCGACGAGGATGAGGAGGAGGAGGAGGCACCGCCGCCGCCGAAGCCTGCCCCAAAGAAGGTGGCGGAGGTCCCGAAGCCCCCGGCGGCGGCCGAGACCAAGAAGCCAGGCGCCTTCGAGCGCATGTGGTCCACCAACGACGAGGTCCGCATCCTCGAGGCCCTCGCCGCTCACCGCAAGCAGCACGGCACCCTCCCGCAGCCCGACGCTCTCGTCGACGTCCTCGCCGGGAAGCTGGACAAGCGTGCCTACGGCAGCAAGGAGCTCCAGTCCAAGGTCAAGAGCCTGAGGTTCCGGTACCTCACACTCAGCAAGAGGGGCGAGGTCCCGAGCAAGGAGCACGACCGCCGGGTCCTGGAGCTCTCCAAGCTCGTCTGGACCAGCGACAAGACCTCCCCTGTTGCTGCTGCTGCTGCTGTGGCGAATGTGGCCAACGGTCATGAGCCCAAGGGGTTCGAGGAGATGTGTGAGCTGTACCCGCACCTGGCGGAGGAGGTGAAGGGGCTGGAGGCGGCGCGCCCGGGCATGTGCAAGAGGGAGTTCGGGAAGATGGACGACGACAAGGCGCGTGCCATGGACGAGAAGATCAAGAAGCAGAGGGTGATGCAGATAAAGGTGGAGATGCGCCACGCCGACCTCGTCAAGGAGGTGACCAAGGCTCTGGTCGACCTTGTCGATGCATGAGGAGCACGATGATCGCCTGAAATCGGTGCGTATGAGAGCAATGCTGGAACTGCAAACTGTGGCTGTCTTGGTGGTGTAGGAACGTATTTTGCCTGACATTGGCATATGGTAGATTGGCAAATTTCTTGGTGGTGGAAGGATGTTCTAGAGTCGCAAATTGGGTTGTCTTAGTGGAGTGTATGAATGTTTTGTCGTGATGAGAACATTGCTTGAATTGCAAACTGTGGCATCTTTATGGTGTAAGAATGTTTCTTGTGTGATGAGAATTGCAAATGTTTGCTGGCCTGATGGTGTGCTAATGTTTTTGTGTGATGATAGCATATGCAAGAATTGTGAATTTTCCTGATGGTGTAAGAATGTTCTGAAATTGCAAATTGTGGCATCTTGATGGCGTAACAATGTTTTCTTGGCTGGAATGTTAAATTGTGGCTTGGGATGGTGTAGCAGTGTTGATGATGTAGTAGTGTTTTTGTGTGAGGTTATGAAATGCTCGCTGGATGTGTTTGTTCACTAGAGGTTCTTGTTATTTAGCTGTTGCAGCTTCTTTTAGTGTGTGTTTCTGAATGTGGGTACAGACTGTAGCAATTTGCCTGAAAATGCATTCACGGGTAAAATGTTATAATGACCAGACCGCCTTAGATCTCCGGCGGTACAGTCACGGCTTGTAATGACTTCGTCTGACCTTCTTTACTTCCTGTTATTAACAACAAAACACCATCTGATCATGGTTTCATCGTCCTGGGGTATCTTCAATTGCTAGACTTGCAAATTTCTGGCGTCTTGATGATGTTTCTGTGCGACAACATAATAGAATGTTATAGAATTGCAAACTGTGCCTCATGACAAGAGCATTGCTAGAATGGCAAATTGTGGCATGTTGATGATTGTGTGAGGTTATGAAATGCTCCCTGGATAGGTTTGTTCACTAACGGCTTCTGAAGTTTACTTTTACAACTCCTTTTTTGGCAGCGTAACTATTTGTTTCTCGATGAGGAGAGCGTTGCTGCAGCGTCAGCTTTGTGGCGTGCTGATGGTTGCAGGATTGTTTTTCTTTGAGGTTATGAAATGCTCGGTGGATGTGTTTGTTCACTAGAGTCAGGCTTCTGTTCTTTACTTTGACCGCTTGTTTCAGTGCTTTCTTCAGAATCTGAACTAACACACGGATGAAACATACTGTACATGGCTTGGATCGCCTCGCTCCTCCACGTATGACATCTGATCAGTGTCCATCGCTAAAATCTGGGTTTAGCGACTTGTCTATGCCCTATTGATTTTCTGATGATGGTAGCCCATTGGCAGCACGCTTCGGACCACTCGCTGCCTAACAAGTTTCACCGTCATGGTGGTATCCTGAATCAATGCTGAAAATCGTGGCTGGTTTAGCCTGATCGAGCCCTACGCTCTGCCCGTGTGCCAGCCGGAACCACGCATTTCTGCATATTTCGTGTGGCACTGCACTATATCAATCTCCCTGTCAGAGGAAGACGGAGCCGGCAAACCGTTAGAATGTCAGATTCACGTCGTCTCGATGGTGCGACAATGTCTTTTGTCTGACGATAGTGAAGCTAGAATGGTGTGTTTCATCAGAATTTTGGGTGCAGACTGGAGCATCGAGTGTGAAATAGATACAAAGATAATGTAAATTTTTTTTTAGACTAGAGCGTTGATAGGATGGCGAATTGGAAAACCCGGAACGACCTAGTGTTCAACGGCAACGCTCCCACCGCAAGCTTCACCCTCAGACGCGCCTGTGACGATATTGCGCTTTGGAGATGGCGCATCCCAGGCCGACATCGAGGGTCTCCGGTCCTACCTGGTCACTCGATGTGATTGACATGTGTACCTCTGTCCCTACCCCCGGTTGTACCTCCCCTCAAGTACATATAGACCGCCTGCTTGGCCTCTTTGAGAAATGAAAGTCATTGGATATGACCAGTTGCTGGAATGGCAAGCTGTGTCGCGTTGAGGATCGATGTTGGAGTGTTTTGCGTGGTTACGAAATGCTCGATGCATGTGTCTGGGTTTGTTCACTAGAGGTTTCCTGTTTTAACTCTTCTTCTTTTTTTGCGTGCGTTTCTGAATTTCGAGTGCAGACCAGACCGGAGCGGTACATGCACGGGTAAAATGTTTGGATGAACAAGATCGCGCCAGCCCTCCGGGACGATTGTCCTCGCCGTCGCCGGAGACGATCAGTAGCCATCGCTAGACAGACTTGGCCTACCCCAATTTATTTCCTGAGAACAACTGAACAAACACCATTCTGAATTCCTGACCATACACGCAAAGCCAGCACGATTTGAGGCCACTCGTCGTGGTATCTCAGAATCAATGCTGGAAATCGTGGCCGGTTTAGCCCGATCGGGCGCTACTGACGTGCCAGCCGAAAACCACACACACACGCATTTCCGGTAGTATATCTCCCTGTCAGAAGCAGACGGAGCGGCGCGCGGCGGGCGTGAGTGATTTTGATTCTGGGCCGTCGTGGACCTGCGTGCAGCGGCGAGCCGGCGACACGGGGGGCCGGGGCACCGCTTTGGCCCGCACGCGCGCGCGGCCGGTGGCGGTGGGTCGGCCTTGTCTTCTCCGACGTGGTCTCCTCCCACCCATACACCGCTCCCGCTCCCACCACCCACACAACCCAATTCCTCTCCTTCCCACACACACATCGCACATCCCACCACCACCACCACCACCCGCCTCCGTACGCGAATCACCCCGCCGCCTCCCCGATGGGCGACTCCTCGGTGGCCGCCGGCGCGCTGGTGCCGGCGGGGCCCAAGCCGGACCCGGCGCCGTCCACCGGCGGGGACGCCCCCCAGGTCCAACCCCAGGCGCAGCACCACCCGGCGTCGCCGGCGGAGGACGCGGGGGCGGCGGAGGCGTCGCCCTCCTCGTCGTCGCCGGAGGAGGGGGCGGGCGAGGCCGCGCCCGACAGGGAGCTGCTGTGCCCGATCTGCATGGCGCTCATCAAGGACGCCTTCCTCACCGCCTGCGGCCACAGCTTCTGCTACATGTGCATCGTCACGCACCTCACGCACAAGAGCGACTGCCCATGCTGCAGCAACTACCTCACCAAGGCGCAGCTCTACCCAAACTTCCTGCTAGACAAGGTCCGCACCCTTGCTTCTCCGTTCGCTTCAGTTGCCCGCTGCCTTGATTTAGCTTATCCGTTGCCCGTGGCTGCGTGGTGTGTGCGCCCAAATCAGCAGGGTGTTTCATGTAATCTGGAAACGGTAGGGATTCTACTAAGTAAACGGTGCCATTTGCTTAGAATTACTTGTGATTTGGACTGTGAGGCGAGCAGAGCTGATTTCAGCAGAATGTATGTAATGTGCCCTGAGTCGCGTGTAAGTCGCTAGATTTTAGCCATGTTTGGAACAGTTATCAAGCATATCTAGTGTTTCTTGCTACGCTTAGCGGTACTTCTACAGACAATGGAAAGAAACCCTGGTAAGATACTTCTGTTTATTTTCACTCGTGTCCAATGTTTTAAATAGCCCGCCATATTAAGCTAGGTTTGAGCAGGTTGCTGCCGCCAAGCGGAAAATCATGTACAAATGGCCCCCGTTTAGCTCCGCTTTAGCTGTTTTGGAGGGTTGCCGCTATCTTCCATAGCCTGCCATTTAGAACACTGCTTGCGTCGTTCATTGTAGTTTATCGTAAATGCCAGGTTTTGTTGGTAGCGAGCGTGCATTGCTTTTGTGTTTGTTCTGCCTGTTGGTGCTTGCTACGTGCCCTTGCTATGGCTATGATGCTTGTCTAGTTCTATTAAAATAGGATAGTGTATGGTTTCCTTGGTACACATTCAATATGCCAATGATGATGTTGTTATTCATGCTTGTTGGATACTTGAAACTGGCATTACTGAGAGAAATCACTAATGTTTTTTTTGCACTTGTGCCTACATAGGTCTTGAAGAAAATGTCGGCCCGGCAAGTTGCAAAAACAGCATCTCCCATTGATCAACTTCGACATGTTGTGCAACAGGTAAGTCACTCGACATGTATTGCCTTGCACGTATAGTATTTGCCTGCCCTGGAAATATAGTTGGAAAGTTCAGCCTCTTAAATGCTCATTGCAGTGTGGCTAATGGGTATGCGTTGTTGTGAGCAAACATAATTAGTATTTCACTGTTTGTGCACCCCTAGTTTTATCTTCAGGTTGCATCTTTTTTCTGTTATGAACAGGCTATCTCCCTGCATCCACTAGCAAACGCTCAAATCTAAGTACTGCAATCCCTTACTAAGTATCTGAACAGGCCTTCCTCCTTGCACATTATGCCACTGCCAAATCTATACAACCACCAATTCATATCTAGTCAAGAGAAGTTATCAGATCAATTTTGCCTCGTACACTTATCTACTCCCTTGGGAGACATTTATATTCCTCCCTCCTGGTACGAGAAAATCTCAGATGATAAACCATGCACCACGGAAGATGAACTCCCACTAACATTGTCGAGCTGGCATTGTGATGCAAAAGTAACAAATTTGCAAATACCTACCAATACTCCAATAGGCCTTGCTGGTTCTCTGTTATCACATACCAACAATTCTACCACTTTGTTTTAAGTTTTCAGCACAGGACAGGATCATCATATAGTCATGCTTTTCATAGTCACTATTTCTCTTAGTATTTTAATTTATTTTCTGGCTTGCACTCTCCAACATTCTCTGTTTTCCCTTGAAAACATAACTTCCATAACTCTTAACCCCCTTACCAATGCTCGTTTTATAGATACACACAAAAAGTTACTGAAGAATGATGACATATTACTAGTGTGTTGAGTTTAATTCTTCTTATTTTATAGGGAAACGATATGTCGGTTAAAGAGCTAGACAGCCTCATGACTTTGATTGCTGAGAAGAAGAGGCAAATGGAACAACAAGAGTCAGAGACAAATATGCAAATATTGCTAGTATTCTTGCACTGCCTTAGAAAGCAAAAGCTGGATGAGTTGAATGAGGTTTGTCTCGATTCCTAAATATATAGATATAAGAGTTTATCTTCTGATTCCTCTTACCATATGCTACAAATTTTTATTCATGATCCATTAAAAACAAAAAAAAGTTACTGCTTTTGTTAGTACAGTAGTTCTTTTGCATGAAATTATCATTGTTAATAATGTTGCCTTCTTTTATACAGATTCAAACTGATCTGCAGTACATCAAAGATGATATAAGCAGCGTGGAGAGACATAGATTAGATTTGTATCGAACAAAAGAAAGGTACTCCATGAAGCTGCGCATGCTTTTGGATGAACCTGCTGCATCAAAGATGTGGCCCTCGCCTATGGACAGACCTAGCAGTCCCTTTCTCCCCAATTCCCGGGCACCACTTAATGCATCATCTCCAGGGGGTTTAAATAATAGGAAACATGATTTGAGAGGTCAAGTAAGCCAGCAAGGATATCAAAGAAGAGATGCCCTTGTTTGCCCAGACCCTCCTAATCCCCCTATACAGTCGGGTAACGTAATTGCTCGGAAGAGGCGAGTTCAAGCACAGGTGTGTCTCCTTGAGCAAATTTTTACCTTTCTACATTCTAATTAGTTTGCTTTGTTGCACATCCCAAGTAAGTTATTGCCATACAATGATAAAAAGTAGCCAAGAACATAGACTAGGTAGTAGTTGCATATTCTTTTTGATGCTAGATGAAATCATTGGTGTCCCATGCAATTTGTTATCATCTAATATAATGAGGTAAATTGCAGTTCAACGAGCTTCAAGAATACTATCTGCAAAGACGGCGTACCGGAGGACAGTCACGCAGGCAGGATGACATTGTTGCAATGAATAGAGAAGGTTATCATGAAGGTCTTGAAGATTTCCAGTCTGTGCTAACAACATTCACTCGATACAGGTCTGCTGATTGTTATACTAATATAATGTGCTCACATTAGTGTTTATGCTTTCGTGGTGTCCATTGAGCTTACCCTGTTTTTGGTTCTTCATCATGTATCCTACAGTCGCTTACGTGTAATAGCAGAACTGAGACATGGAGATCTTTTCCACACTGCAAACATTGTATCCAGGTGAGTATTTTGAAAAATATCTACTTCTTATTGGAGTGTATTTTATTTCCCATGCATAGTTTTATTTCCGACAAGTACTGTTGTAGCAAACCGTGCAGCTGGCATAGGGGCAGAGGAGTGAGTGGTTTGAGGCAGATTTACAGTGCCTCTGTTGATCAACTTTAAGAGTGTTCAGTTAGCAAAAAATTCTACCTTTTAATAGCAGTGTATTGCTAACATTACAATATATAACAAGGGACAAATCTAATAAAAATCGATCGCTGACATAATTCTAGTATTTGTTTGGCTTGAGGGTGCATAAATCGCTGCATTTGTTTTCACTGTATGTAGTCCTTATGTTATGGATTACCTTTTGGCATTAAAAATTAAGACGATTTTGATATTTGTTAAATGCAGTATCGAATTTGATCGTGATGATGAGCTATTCGCTACTGCTGGAGTGTCGAAGCGTATTAAAGTCTTCGAATTTTCTACAGTAAGTGAACTCTTTCAGGGGCATCTTTTTGGCATAAGTCCATTACTAGAATTGCTCAAATTTAACTTATGCTACTTCTTAGGTTGTTAACGAGCCATCAGATGTTCACTGTCCAGTTGTTGAAATGGCTACCAGATCTAAACTCAGCTGCCTTAGCTGGAACAAGTACTCAAAAAATATTATAGCAAGCAGTGATTATGAGGGCATAGTTACTGTTTGGGATGTTCAAACCCGCCAGGTAACCTTACTCTGTTCCGTGGATCATTTTGCAAAATTCTGTATAGTTCACTATAATTAATGGTATTTGTGTATTGCTTTTTGACAGAGTGTGATGGAGTACGAAGAGCATGAGAAAAGAGCATGGAGTGTTGATTTTTCGCGTACAGAGCCCTCAATGCTCGTATCTGGGAGTGATGATTGCAAGGTATTTGTGAGCCGAAATGATTCAGTTATATCTTGTTATTCCCAAAGGGAATTAAACTTGAGTGTAACCTTACTGGGTGGGTAATAATGGGATTTTTTTCTTCAGATGGAAATATGTGAATGTTACATATCTGCCTTGCACTTCTATAGTGCTTCTGTAATGTCTAATCGGAGTATACTGCTGTGTATGCCAGGTCAAAGTGTGGTGCACAAAACAGGAAGCAAGTGCCATTAACATTGATATGAAGGCAAATATTTGCTCCGTTAAATATAATCCTGGATCGAGCTACTTTGTCGCCGTATGTTTCTTCCATTTCCTCAACTTATATCATATGAATGATATGATTACTCACCGGATGCTGCAATATTTCAGGTCGGATCTGCTGATCACCATATTCATTATTTCGATTTGCGAAATCCAAGTGCGCCTCTCCATGTTTTTGGTGGGCATAAGAAAGCCGTTTCGTATGTGAAGTTCTTATCTAACAATGAGCTTGCATCTGCATCAACCGATAGCACGTTACGGTTATGGGATGTCAAGGACAATTGCCCAGTATGTCTCGCTGTGATCATCCGTCCCTCTCTTTTATTTTATTCTTGCCTCTCGTGCTGGCACAACATAGGGATAGTTGCGTGCTTGGATGTGCTCCTATCTTCAAAATAACAAAAATGGAGATCTATGGTTCTCTAAATTTCTCCAGATCTCATGGGTCAAAATCAGAGGATTTTCTGCTATATTATCTTTTGCTGTAGAATAAGTTCCTGAAAAAATGATAAATAGTACAAGTGACATGTATTACCAAATGTCAACTTAGCAAATTGACTTTTCATGTGTCATGAAGTCATTTCCTTAGATTTGCAATTAGCTTGCGATATTCATAACTAATTGACCCCATTTAAGTAAACTGATATGCCGAGTGATTGATCATAGTAGTTGTTTTCACCTTTATCTTTTAGCATGTCCAGTGGCCTGGTTCAGCTATTATGGCGTGCTACGCTTGAAAGAAAATGATATTACAAAATAATCTGTTGTTGTTGACCTTATTGCTGAACTGGTAATACTTTGCAGGTAAGGACGTTCAGAGGGCACAAAAATGAGAAGAACTTTGTTGGGCTATCGGTAAATAATGAGTATATTGCATGTGGGAGTGAAACAAATGAGGTTTTTGTTTACCACAAGGTATTTGCAAGCTTCTGACATGCTCGTCTTCCCTGTCGCATGCTTCATATGCTGTGATTTTGCTTAACCAAGCAGATAGAATGATCTTTATCTCTGTCTAACTTGAAACCAATTGCAGGCTATCTCAAAACCTGCTTCCAGCCATAGGTTTGTATCCTCCGACCTGGATGACGCCGAAGAAGATCCTGGGTCTTATTTCATTAGCGCTGTCTGCTGGAAGAGCGATAGCCCTACTATGCTAACTGCCAACAGCCAGGGGACCATTAAAGTTCTCGTGCTTGCTCCTTGATAGTGATCAAGGGCTTCCGTCAGATCCATAGGTAGCTTGTATATCCTATATATCCTGTCGCGCCATTGTGTTGTGCCGTTATATGTCCCGAAGTGGGAGTGGAGGCGTATCGATCTCCAGTGTAGGGCGCGGAATTTTTGGAGATAATCATCTGACATAGGGGTTCGAGGGCTCGGAATGTGTGCATAGTGTTGATTCTGTTATATAGGTGTAAAGCAGCCAGCTTGTCGGTTACATGTGTACCGTGAGAAATAGACCTTAAATAAAAGTTCAGCTTGGTTTTCTAAGTGGCTGTTTATTATTGGGCCAACGCTGGTTGATGTGTGGTGCTGAATTTGTGCAACTTGCATTGGCTAATCGCGCCTCTTCGGGCTTGATCCAGAAGCATGGATCAAAATCACTTAGTTGCAACTTGCAAGATCGTACTGCCGCTGCTGCTTCATGCAGCTTGGTGGTTTTCAGCCATTTCTTTGCAGTGGTTCAAGCGAGTGGCTGCCTGGGACGGTGTTCTCTCTAGATCAACTCAGCGGCTAAAGGATGGTGGCACAAACAGCAGAAGACATTTCACTTGTTAGCTGAAGCCTATCCCTTGCCGTGTTTTCCTTGGAAACCTGGAACTAGTTTGTGTTTTATTGGTTCTATATTTCCTGTCGTCGCTCCTCCGTGGACACCTGAAACCGGAGTGTCCGAGTGGTTCATTGTGATCAGTATGTTGCTGGGTCTATGTGACGCGGGACGCCTGCTGATGTGCGTCCATTGTGTTTGTTTTATACTGTGACAGTGAGATTGCGTTCTTTTTATTTCTGCAGATCTGGCTTAAACCACGTTTTGGTTTAGTCGGCTGGATGAACTGAACCTCCTGTGTCGAGCTGGTTTGTTTTTAACTGTCTCCCAGATCTGAACTCTGAAGCACCCCAATCACCGGCTGGCAGCGGCAGGGGGGAAAGAAAGTCGCAGGCCGCAGTGCATGAGAGTCAGTACGCCGCGTCGCAGTTTTTCACCAAATCAAATGGAAGCCGCCGGGTCGGAGAAGAGAAAGCAGCAAGAAGAGTCAGTGATGGCCTTTCGGACGCCCAACGGCTTATTGGATGTGAGCAGCCGAACCAACGGAGCAGCGCGGTCGTGGATGGACGCTTGAACAAGGTAAACCACCAATGATTTACTCCACTTTGCGAGTCACTTTGAGTAAAATAACTAGCGTATCAGCGTAAGGACGCGTCGTTGTCGCGGTTCGAATCTAGGAGCTGTCCCAGTCCCAAGATGAATATGGCGCGTAAGTGGGGCATCATATGGCATCTCTTAGAGAACGTGACGAAAACAAATGGTGATTATGTATTGTGCTCGTGTAAAAATGTTTGGGGGCTTGTAATGATTTCCATGGTATTTTGAGCAAAAAAGATAAATTTATGACAAACATAGGGTGAATAGTACATAGACTTGGGGGCTTCCGATTTTGTTTGTTTTACCTAGGATACAATGATAGTAAAAACCCCTCGTGATTTTTTATACAAATATAATACTTGATCATCTTTGTTTTTAAAATATTTGGATTTTTTAACTTTTAAAAATTACTATTTATTTTTTGAATGTATGGGTGCTTGGCACCGTGAGCATGAATAGCGGAAGAGGATCCCCTGACGCCATTGAGTCTCTGTCGTGTCGGGCCAGCCAGCCAGCCGTGGGACTCACCTGTCAGCGCTATGCAGGATAGCTACGTCAGAGGAGCCTCGTCCTCTGACTATTTTTTTTATCGAAGATGAGCCATAATATATTATGCAAACAAGCCGCCTCATTAAAAACATTTCAGTCTCCTTCGGTACTCTGGAAGGAAAATAGTGCGTAAAAAACTTGCTGCTCCGGAGTTGCAGAATTATTACATCACGTAAAACAAGAAAACCTAGGCAACTAGGGGCTCATTGACCCAATTACAATCCTCGGCAGCTAAACTCGCCAAGGAGCCAGGAACAGAATCACGTATATGTTGAGATATATAAGTTGATTGCCTAGTCCTTTCCATCAGTTCGGACTTTTGGTTGCGTTGGCTAGTGCAAGAAGCTTGACATGGTATCAGAGCCTAGGGTCTCGAGTTCGAGTCCTGGTTCTCGCAATATTTACCCACCCCTATGTCTGCCGCGTATACGATCATTCATACGTGTGCTATTCTGCTTTCCACGTGTTGACCTCCTCTTCTCTTCTTCCGGTCACACGTGAGGAGGGGTGTTGAGATATATATTGTTGAGATATATAAGTTGATTGCCTAGCCTTTTCCATCAGTTCGGACTTTTGGTTGCGTTGGCTAGTGCAAGAAGCTTGACAGTATAGAACCAGAGCCACCCTTGTTGCCGAATTGTGCCAAGCCATGCGCCAAACCATTGCAAGCACGATCAAATTTGCAAATAGATATGAACTAGTAGAGCTTCAATAGCTCCTGTCCTTCAGTATATAGGCTCCAACATGAGGATCTATCCTTCACATTGCTTTGTAGAGTTTTGACAGTGCGCAAATCAGATTCCAAAATTGCCTGCGGGATTTGAAGATTGATTAGGCATTTTAAACCCTGAAAACACGCCAAAACCTCAGTTTCCTCTGCATGAGCGCACCAAGGAATAAATTGCCATTCAGATAAAATGACTCGGCCCACATAGTCTCCTATAACAATGCCAATACCAGCCTTCATACTTGGAGCGTCCCATCCAGCATCCACATTTGCTTTGATCACTCCATTAGGGGGTGCTGTCCATCGACTAGGGGCCGGTGGACCCTCAGAACTTGAAAGGTTCCCAGGCTCGGCTGGGAAGATTGATTATTTTTCACGGTGGTTGTGTGAAAAGTGCGCACCTGTGGCTCGGTGTGGTGATTATGGGTTCTCAGTGATCCCATTGCGCCCAAGGAAGCAGCGCATGAGGACAAACCCCTCTCCAAACTCAGTTTAGGGTAATTAGCCTTAATTAATCATGAGCCCTCTGAATCTCATATCCAAACCCAGTATATTTATTATGGATAGAACAAATCGGCCATTGGTGCAAAAACAGTGTGGCGTTTCACGTCCAAATATTCGTCTCTTTATCCGGCCAAGAGAAGCTCAGACAGCTCGACGCATGTCTAATGAGACTATCAAAAATAAGCCAGATATGTCGGCTAGCCTCGAGGCAGACAGTCTGGCTAATCTCGCGCTAGACAGTTTGGCTAGCCTCGAGACACGCCGCGCTGCCGTCCTGCTTGAACGTGGCCGCCACCCCTGTCAGCATGCTACTACGAGGCCTTGTTGAGGCTCGTGTCGGTTTGCACCGCCTCGCAATGTCTCATGACCGTCACCGCCCACAAAGTCATAGCCGATAAGCCGACAACAACATACATACATACTACACGCTACATATTCATATAAATAAGTTAGGTTATACAAGTTTTGTACATGGTTTAGGGGAGTGGTGTTTTGACACCCGGGAGCATATGCTCCTGGTTTTTAAATTTTTTATTTTAAATACACTTTTAAAATGTTGACAAGTTTGGACATAAAATGTAATAGATACATCTCGAAGTTCTACACGTTCACAAAGTGGTTCCACGAAAAACAGACATTTTTACTGTTGTGTGTAAAAAAGACAAATTTTGGTGCAAAAAAGGCGGTGTACGTGACTTTTTTTGTCTTTTTCACACAAGTCATAAAAAATGTTGATTTTTTTTTGCAAAACTTGATGTATATACGTAGAATGTTGATACGTAAGCGGGGAAATTTTTGTTCGAATTTTTTGACATTTCAAAATGTTTTTCCGGTGGCAGGAGCATATGCTCCCATGTGCCGAATTGAGGATGGTTTAGTTTTTAAAAAACCATGGTACCCTTAATTATAAAAGGGCATTGAGCAACCTTGGCTGTCTTTGTGTTTGAGTTTGTCTAAGCTTAAGGAGGGGTAAGAGCATCTCTACCGGTGTCCTCGATAGCGGCCCTGATAGCGATTTAGGGGCCGGGAGAGAAAATAGACTCGCACTGGCCCGTCCCAAACGGCGCCAGACAATTTTCGAGCCTAATAGAATCGCCGGCAACCCCGTGCCGGCCCCATCGCCAAGGGCACGAATCGGGCGCGCCGGCGCCTCGCGAGGCTGAAAATTTTGGGCGTGGGAGCCGCCTATCAGCCACACATCCCAAAAGTCGACGCCAGCGGAGAGTGGCGGGGCAGACGCGTCAACGGCTCATTTAATTTTAATCTAACCGTTGCCTACCTCGCGACGGGAGTTATTGGGGCGCAGAGGCGGTGCAGTTTCCGCAGACGCGCAATGAACCGTCCCGTCGCGCGCGCCTTCCTCTTCGTGCTGCCGCTAATGAGCGCCACCGCTCCCCCGCCTCCCTCCGGCTTATAAAAAGGGCCGCCTCTCACCGTCCCTCTCACACACAAACCCTAGCGCCTCTCTCCCCAACCCTAGCCGCCACCATCTGAAAAGACGACGCC
This sequence comes from Lolium rigidum, assembly GCF_022539505.1. Lineage (NCBI taxonomy): Eukaryota > Viridiplantae > Streptophyta > Magnoliopsida > Poales > Poaceae > Lolium > Lolium rigidum. The sequence continues at coordinate 31,288 of NW_025900207.1, forward strand.
ATGTCTGGTCGAGGCCGAGGTCGCGGCCGTGGTCGTGGCTGTGGCCGAGGCAGAGCTGACGCACGCCGTCGCCTGCGACGTCGTCGTCTTCATCGCCGGACATGGACGAGGAGGGGCCCGTGCTGTTAGAGTTCGTCCTCGTCCTCAAGGGCGACCCACACGACATCCAGAGGCTGTCGGACACCTTCGCCGACTTCGTCGCCGGTGACGAGCGCCCGGGCTCGCTGCATCTGCGGGAGGCTGCCTGCGGCTTCTGCCGGTGGATCGTGGACGTGATCTACGACGCGGGTGGCAAGATGTACCTCCACATCGGCTGGGAGAAGTTCGCGTGCTACCACCGCCTCCAAGCCGGCTTCGTGCTCATGTTCTCATACTTTTGCGAGAGGGACATGACCGTCAAGGTGTTCGACGAGACGCGTTGCCGCCACCACTACCACGGCGACAGCGCCGAGGAGGACGAGGTCTAAGTGTTGTTTCTTCGCAGCGAATATCGGCACGCATGTTTTTGGATGTTCTTCCTCGAATGAACCAACATGGGCACCATCACCAGCTGGATTTTCCAGTTTGGGTGACTGGGTGTGCCCTCGAGTGTTCTTTTTTGGCATCGAACACACGAAACCTGCGATGACCGGCCTAGTTAGGTTTAGTTTTTTTTTTGCAATATTTTATATTTGTGTCAACCATGATTCAAACTATGTATTATTTTGTGGAAAACCATGTTCCAAACTATATATTCATGTAAACCACGTTCCCAATTATGTATTAGTTTATGGAATGGAATGTTTCTTATTTGATTTTCTATGCATTTATTTGTGATTTTAATTCAAAACATCTATCGGGGCCGTCGTTTTGGGGACGCCGGTGTGGGAACAGCTCCCCCAATAGAGGATGCAGTGTCGGCGTCCCCCAAACGACGGTGCCAGCACTTCTGCCAGCGACTATTTGGAGGCTGCCGGTGGAGATGCTCTAAAATTTGGCGGCTTCTCGGAGAAGCTGCCCTCCCCCAGCTTCCTGGGGAAGCCGGTTCTAAAATTTTCCGAGGCTTCTAGAATAGCTAAGGCTAAACTTATTTAAAAGCCTCACAAAATTTTATCACCGGCTTCCCCAGGAAGCTGGGGGAGGGCAGCTTCTCGGAGAAGCCACCAAAAGAACTGGGACTAAGGCCTCACCGCATTTGAGTGTTGGCTTCAACTGCTGGGGAAGAGATAGCTAGCGTGTATTTTGCTCCGCCGCCGGCGAAATCGGCGGCCCGTGCATCAGCCAAAACGAGCAAAACAAAGGCATATACGCCAGACCTACTCAAAACAAAAGTGTGGCTGAGATTCCATTGGCTTTTCTCGGAGATCTGATTTGGCCGGGTCCCCAGCCTACACGCCCGACGTGCTCAATTTCCAGCCTTGGAGAAAGTGTGTCTTGTGGCTTCTGAATAGGATGTTTTGATGTTTACACGATCGGCACCTCTACTCGCACCATGTTCATTCTTGATACGCAATGAAAACAATCATCAGACATTCTAGAGCTGAGCATGCCGATAATTAACTAACTCCGGTAATGTCAGGAGAAACTAAACTAGTGCAATACGAAACAGATCAGCTACCTGAATCCTTATTAAACCTGCGCTTTATCACTTTCCCATGCCCTTTGCGGCGTGCATCCAGACAGCTTGGCTGCTCCGGGAGACCGAGAGGCCGTCGCCCGAGCTCGACCGATCGAGACGCCGCTTTCAGCGTCCCAGCTCCGCCGTATCTCGAATTCTCGCTTCGTCTGGGTCTGGGTCTGGACGTCATCACGAAATATCTCTTGTGCCCAACAGTGAAAAGCGAGAATATTCTAGCCATCCCTCTTGCATAAAGAAACTCCATGACTTCTTTTTTCCTTTATGAAAATGAATCAAGTAGCTAGCTTATGTGATCGCGATGGGAAGGCCGCATGTACGCCAAAGGGCCAAGGAGTTTTTCTTAAGTGACGCTGAGCTTTCGCGGTGCGATCGAGCTGGTGATTCCTGGTCGATGGGGATGTTTCGCTTATTCTGATTCAGGTGGAATCGGTCAGTTGCATACATTGGACAAGCTCGAGCGGTGAATGTGATGTACTGATGTATCCATCCAGCCTAGGAACAATGATGTTTCGATTCTCTAATGTTGCGCTAGCTGTTCTGATCAGCCTAGGTGCATGCATGCACTCTGATAATTTGAATGTCTGAACTTATTGGCATCAAGTTTATGCCAAAAACTCGCTACTCAAATGTCAAAAAAGATAATTGCAGAGAGCTTTGAAGGAAATGCTCCGAGTGCACCGACAAGAACTTTGGAGTACGTACAAATGCCTAGCTAAATATCCACTAAATATCCGCTGGAAATGAAATAGTTATCATCCAATATGCACACGATACCATTTTTATGTGTCAATATGATGTTAAAAGTGTTAGAAACTCGAAGTTTATTCTTCGTATCTTTGAGCAATTAACTAGACTGCATTAACTTTGGTAGAAGTAAAGATACTCTCTCCGGATCTAAATACTTGTGGAAGGTTTGATGAATCTAGACATATTTTAGCGTACATTTTGTCTAAATCTGTGATAGGTATTTGAGCCGGAGGTAGTACCTGTTTTGGAGCTGTTGTAGAGACACAGGATATTTATGCATATATTTTCACTTGTAAGATTGGTGCTTTCCTTTAGATATTTAGGCACCCTAACTATGAATTTAAAAGGCTCACCAATAGTGATTGAAAGGATGTTGAAGAGAGATTGGAGAAGAAAACTGCTAGTTAGAAATTTAGTTTAATTCAATTGGAAATAGGTTGATTTTTATTAGAAGTTGGTCTCAAATGTACTAGTTACATGTTTTCCTTCTTTAATATTCCTATGGGTGTATTTAAAAAGTTAGATATATATACAGAGAGACCAACAATGCTCTGGCAGGAGAAACTAGGGATGAGACCGAGAGAGGTACCACCCGGTTCGATGGCTAGATGTATGTCGACCTAAAGAGCAGGGTACTTTAGGAGTTGCCAATTGAAGTTTAGAAAATATAAGTTTGTTTTGAAAATAATTTTGGAGATTAAAGAATGAGAAAGAGAATTGGCAAAATCTTATCAAATCAACGTGTTGAAAGGGAACACAAAGATTATTCAGTGTAGTAAAATATCCTACCCATTCTCATTTTTGGGTAGTCATTATTGTACTTAGTAACTTGTTTTATAGTGTTGTCAGAGAATTATCGGTGATGGTAATAAGAGCAGGTTTCAGGTTAGGCTGTTGGACATGATATTTATGTCAAGTTTTTCTACTTCATATAATCTAAGTTTCTATCAAAATATAATTGTAAAGACCGTTTTCACCAAAGGACTCGTTTTCTCAAGTTAAGGAGATTTTGTGAAGAAAATAATCTATACTAAGTTTGGAATAACTTGCAACAAGACCAGTAATGTTAATCTATCTAATGACTCTGAAAAAGTTAAATGTGAGATCTGTCTTTGTATATTTATCTTTCTGCTAGAATACGCAATTTTTCTTCAATGTTTTCTCGAAGTTTAAACTGCTTCTTAGAGTTAATTTTTTTACTAATGAGAAGTTAGAACTCCAATCCTTGTTAAACATGTACATTAGTTGTCACGTGTAGCTCTGTACGTGTTTGTGTATCTTAACCATAGGCTGTTAGCTAGTTCAGATCACGTCGTGATCTGGTGATCATCTTGATCACCACGGCAAGGGTGTAATCTCAACAACCTGTATCTCTATCTTGTATGTTCAGCTGATATAAATAGATGACCAAGCCGATGGGGTAAACCACGGCAAACCATCCCAGTTGACTTGGTATCAGAGCACGTAAGATCCCATCACCACATCACCACCATGGGCACCTCCCCAGCCGCCTCTGATGCCCTGAGCGGAGCTCTCTTCGCTGGCTCCACCCATGCCGCACCCGTGCCGATCTCGGCAATCGGGAACCTGATCACCATCAAGCTGACGAGGGAGAACTTTCTCCTCTGGAAGACCCAAGCCGTCCCTGCCCTCTGCGCGCAGGGGTTGTACGGCTACGTCGACGGCACCACTGCTTCGCCGCCGCACGTGATCAAGGAGGGAACAGGCGACGCCGCCCGCGAGGTGGCCAATCCCGCCTTCCTTCGCTGGTACCAACAGGACCAGACTGTCATGATCGCCCTCCTTGGGTCCATGTCCGAGGACATCCTCGGGCAGATGACGAGGCTCACCACCTCTGCTGCCGTGTGGTCAACACTGCACGAGATGTTCGGCTCCGCCAACCGCGCACGCCTGATGCAGCTCCGGTACCAGCTGTCCAACCCGAAGAAGAAGGACCTCACCGCTGCTGAGTACTACCACAAGATGAAAGGCTTCGCCGACGCCATGGCCTCTATCGGCAAGCCACTCTCCGACGACGAGATCCTCGGCTACCTCCTCGCCGGTCTTGGACCGGAATACGAGCCCCCGGTCGCATCCATCACGGCGCGCGAGGACGCGCCTCTCTGAGCAGCTTCTACGCGTTCTTCCTCAGCGCCGAGCTACGCCTGGAGCAGCAGGCTTCTGTGGGGGAGATTCACTCCTCCGCCAACGCGGCTGGACGTCACCATGATGGGAATCGTGGTGGTCGCGGTGGACAAGGACGCGGCCGTGGCCAGGGACGTGGCCGCGGCAACGGAAGGAACAACGTCAAGTGCCAGGTCTGCGGCAAATTCGGGCATGAGGCCCTGAAGTGCCGCCAGCGCTTCAACCACTCCTTCCAGCCGGAGGAAAACCGTGACCGCTCCGGCAACGCTGCGAACGCCGGCTCCTACGCAGTCGACACCAACTGGTACATGGATACCGGGGCGACTGACCATCTGACGAACGACCTCGACAGGCTCAACATCCACGAGCGCTACGGCGGCAAGGATCAGGTGCAGGTCGCCAACGGAGCAGGTCTGAATATCTCGCATATTGGTCATTCTTTGATTTCTGGCTCAACATCTAAACCTATCTATTTACGTAATGTTCTGCATGTCCCCCACATTAGCAAAAACCTTCTCTCTGTGCACAAACTTACTTATGACAATCGTGCCTTTGCTGAAATCTATCCTGACATTTTCTATCTAAAGGATCAAGCAACGAGGAAGGTGCTGCTTCGCGCTAGGTCACGTGGTGGCCTCTATCCGGTGTCAGGCTACTCTTCGTCTTCGAATCGTCGTGCTCTCTCCGGTGTCAAGATCCCCTCCGACCTTTGGCATCGAAGACTAGGTCATCCGTCCAAGTAGTGTCATCGAGTCTGTCATTAGCAAGAATAAACTAGCCTGTACACCCTCGAGTAAACCTTCTAGCATTTGTGATGCATGTCAACGTGCAAAAGTTCATCAATTACCCTTTCGTAATTCATCTCATATTTCACATGCTCCTCTTGAACTTGTTCACTCGACGTGTGGGGACCAGCCATTACCTCTGTTGGGGGTTTTAAATATTACGTGAGCTTTCTTGATGATTATAGCCGATTTACGTGGATTTATTTACTAAAACGAAAATCGGATGTTGAGCAAGCCTTCTTCACCTTCCAAAAGCATGCTGAACGCATGTTAAATTCTAAAATCCGTACCTTCCAATCGGATTGGGGCGGAGAATACCATCGTCTCTCCAAGTTCTTTGATCGTGAGGGAATTCAGCACCGAGTCTCTTGCCCGCACACTTCCCAGCAAAATGGGATCGCTGAGAGAAAACATCGACACATCGTCGAAACCGGCATCGCTCTTCTCGCCCACTCTTCCCTTCCTGTTCGGTTTTGGGACGAAGCCTTTCTAACGGCGTGTTACCTCATAAATCGCATGCCAACACGAGTCATCAATAACACCACACCCGTCTCTCGGCTACTCCATGAGGAACCTGATTATTCTTTCCTCCGCTGCTTCGGCTGCGCTTGTTGGCCCAACTTGAGGCCATACAACAACCGTAAACTCGAGTTTCGATCTCGACAGTGTGTTTTCCTCGGTTATAGCTCAATGCACAAGGGCTACAAATGCTTGGACCGCTCGAGTGGGCGTATCTACATCTCAAGAGACGTCGTCTTCGACGAAAACGTCTTCCCTTTTGAGCATTCCATAACATCCCCACGATTGCCTCCGCCCAACTCTTCACCCGGACGCTTTCCTCTTTCCGAGCCAGTAGTCATTGATGATCGTATGCGCCGATATGATGAAACTCTGTTATTTGACCCTGCTGCAAGTGTTTCGTGCCATCTACGGGTCGCACGACAAGCTCGGACACCGCCTCCGCTTCGCACTTGGACCCAGCAGGAACGCCCCGTCGATCGGTGCATGGCTCGCACCGGACGCCTCGACCCCGCCCGGCTCGCCCGAGCCGGGCTCTCCTGCGGCGAGCACGTCGCATACAGGACCGTCGTCGTCCCACCGGACTCCCGTGGCGGAGTCCCCTTCTCCTGCCACACCCCTGCACTCTGCTGCGCCCTCCGAGGATAGCGGTGCCGCTGGCAGCCCGCTCATTGCCTCCAGCTCGCCTGCGCGCCCATCGCCACCTGCTGCTCCGCTGCATCCCATGACGACCCGGCTGCGGAATCAGATCGTCAAGCGCCTCCAGCCGACCGATGGCACGGTGCGATACGACCCCAAGCGGCGAGCATTCCACGCCGCTCCGCGCACTTATCGGGACGCGCTTGCTGACTCCTCATGGCGATCCGCAATGAAGGCAGAATTTGATGCACTTCAACGAAAACTCAACATGGACTCTTGTACCTCGTCCTTCCGGTCAGAATGTCATCGGATGCAAATGGGTGTTCAAAGTTAAACACAAGGCAGATGGATCTCTCGACAAGTTCAAAGCTCGTCTCGTGGCTAAGGGGTTTACTCAGAAATATGGCATCGATTATTCAGAGACCTTCTCTCCGGTGGTCAAGCCTGCCACAGTCCGACTTGTGCTCTCTCTCGCTGTGTCCAGAGGCTGGCATCTCCGTCAGATTGACATCAGTAACGCCTTCCTCCATGGCTTTCTTGATGAGACAGCATACATGCAGCAGCCCCCAGGATTTCAAGATCCAGCCCGACCTGACTATGTTTGCAAGCTTAACAAAGCGATCTACGGTCTTAAGCAGTCCCCAAGAGCCTGGTACTCCCGTCTCCATGATCGTTTGCAGCAGCTTGGTTTCAGCTCCTCTGCCGCCGACACCTCCTTGTTTATTTACATTCACAACGGTGTCACCATTTACATGCTTGTCTATGTCGACGACATTGTCATCGTCAGCTCTTCGTCTGACGCCCTGGAAAGCCTGCTTCGACAGCTCTCTGTTTCCTTTCCGGTTAAGGATCTTGGCCCCTTGAGCTATTTCTTAGGCATTGAAGTGGTCCGCAATTCCGGGGGAATCAGCCTTACCCAGCAGAAGTATGCGTGTGATCTCCTTCAGCGCACCAATATGGCGAATTGCAGACCAGTGTCTACTCCCATGTGCACTCATGACAAGCTGTTGCGAGAGTCAGGTCATCAGTTAAATGAGGAAGAAGCATTCACATACCGCAGTACTGTCGGCGCCTTGCAGTACCTCACCCTTACTCGCCCCGACCTGTCGTTTGCAGTCAACAAAGTGTGCCAATATTTAGCACATCCCACGAATGTCCATTGGGAAGCAGTTAAACGGATCCTTCGTTTTGTCAAGGGCACATCATCGACTGGTCTCAGCATTCGACGATCACCAGCTACAACTATCAGTGTGTATACTGATGCGGACTGGGCTGGATGCGCCGATGACAGGCGCTCAACCGGAGGCTTCGCGGTTTTCTTCGGACCTAATCTTGTGTCATGGAGTGCTCGCAAGCAGCCTACTGTATCTAGATCCTCCACGGAAGCAGAGTACAAGGCTCTCGCCAATGGTACTGCAGAAGCAACGTGGATTCAGTCCTTACTCAAGGAGTTGCAGGTGTACCAGGCCCGACCTCCCGTGTTATGGTGCGACAACCTTGGAGCGACATATCTGACGGTTAATCCCGTCTTTCACGCTCGGACCAAACACATAGAGGTCGACTTCCACTTCGTGAGAGAGAAGGTGGCAATGGGAGCTTTGGATGTGCGTTTTGTTGCTTCGGCGGATCAGGTCGCAGATGCATTCACCAAACCCGCAACAAAGAAGATGCTTCAGCGACTTCGCTCCAATCTCAACCTCGTGACCGGTTGACATTGCGGGGGAATGTTAAACATGTACATTAGTTGTCACGTGTAGCTCTGTACGTGTTTGTGTATCTTAACCATAGGCTGTTAGCTAGTTCAGATCACGTCGTGATCTGGTGATCATCTTGATCACCACGGCAAGGGTGTAATCTCAACAACCTGTATCTCTATCTTGTATGTTCAGCTGATATAAATAGATGACCAAGCCGATGGGGTAAACCACGGCAAACCATCCCAGTTGACTATCCTAACTAGCAATAACTTAAGCAAAAGGGCCTGGAAAGTAAATGATCTTTGTGAATTTTGTGTTGCTCATGAGATCCACAAACATCTTTTCTTTTCCTATTGTGTAGCAAAATTCTATAATGTCGTTTGTGTTGCCTTTGGGATTAACATTATGCATCGTTAGTTTTCTAAGCTATATCGGCAATGCTTTGTTGCTTTCGTTTGCAGAGACAAAGGGTAGTAATGATATGCGTTGTTTTTTATGCCCATTAGCAAAACTGAGGAATTAACCAGGCGCCTCTCTTAATTAATGAAAATGGCAAGCCTTGTGCCTTGTTAAAATAAGATATGCATGCTCGTCCGGAACCGCTCGTCCTTGCGATCCTGTACGGGAGAGGGCGAATTAGGTTTTTGGGAAGCGCTCTGCGCGACTGCTCAAGCTCTTCATCACGGGTCGCCTTCCGTCCAAGTCGGCGGTGCTGCCTACCGTCGTCTTCAACGCCGTCTACTTCGATCCGTCGTCCCCGTCGTCAACAACGTTGTCATCAACAACGTTATCGCCGCGACATCATCTGCTACACCTCCACCGCCACCTCCACCAGATCGGTACGTGCGACATATCTCGATCTGTTTAGCGATGGATGCTTTACCGTTTGTGTTGCTGCTACTCATGTTGATTAATGCATCTAGTATGTTCGAGTTTCACATGTTAGTAGTTGCTGTCATCATGTTTTATATTCTGGAATTAATCATGGAAATTGTGCCTAATTATCCAACAATCCAAAAACCTAATTGTAGGCAATTTCCTGAGTTAACTATGGCTGGTTTTGCTGATGCACTGAGGCCGGATAAGTTTACCGGTGTGCACTTTAAGAGGTGGCAGATTAAGGCCACGCTCTGGCTTACTCATCTGAAAGTGTTCCATGTGAGTAATGGTCTTCTCGAAGGAACTATATCCGACCAAGATCAGAACAAGTTCAAGGAAGACAATACTCTCTTTGTCGGATGCGTACCGAGTATTCTTGCTGATCGTCTATGTGATGTGTATATGCACATAGTAGACGGTAAAGAGCTCCGGGATGCATCGAATGCTAAATTCGGTGCAACCGATGCAGAGCGATGAACCGTACATCATGGAGAGCTTCCATGACATCGGGATGGTGAACAACCGTTCCGTAGTCGAACAAGCTCATGAGATACAGTGCATTGCGAAAGAGCTTGAACTCCTTAAGTGTGCCTTACCTGACAAGTTTGTGGCTGGATGCATTATTGCTAAGTTGCCCCCTTCATGGAGGAACTTTGCCACAACTCTCAAACACAAGAGACAGGAGATATCAGTTGAAAACCTGATAGCGTCTCTTGATGTTGAGGAGAAAGCTCGGGCTAAGGATACTGCTGAGAAAGGAGAGGGTCAGTCTAGCGCCAACATGGTGCAGAAGAAACCCTACAAAGAAGAACAAAGGGAATAACAAGCCCTCCTTCAATAAGCCTATGAAGACTACAACCTTCAAGAAGAAGAAGATGATAAACAAAGCAGATCCGAGCCGCTTTACCCGTGGAGAGACTGGCCACTTTTCTAAGGACTGTCCGCAGAGGGCGAGACCGCAAGAAAAAGGCGAGGCAAGTCAACACGGTGACCGCTAGCAATGCCGATGGGTACGGTAATCTCTTTACTCGTTCTTTCGGTATTTCAATCTCCATGTTGGTGGATTGATACGGGTGCTAATGTTCATGTGTGTGCCGACATATCCATGTTCACTTCTTACCGGGTCGCCCGGGATTCTTCCGTCTTGATGGGGAATGGGTCACATGCTTCGTTCGTGGTGTTGGCACGGTAGATCCGAAGTTCACTTCGGGGAAGATCGTGCAGTGCGAGGAACGTGCAAGCATGTCCCTACTATGAACAAGAATCTCGTTAGCGGCTCCCTTCTATGCAGAGATGGGTTTAAGGTTGTCTTAGAGTCGAATAAAGTAGTTGTTTCCAAGTTTGGACAATTTATTGGTAAAGGCTATGAGTGCGGAGGCTTGTTCCGCTTTTCGCTTTCTGATTTCGGCAATAAGTCCGTGAACCATATTTGTGGCAATGTTAGTGATGATACCGGTGTTTGGCATTCTCGTTTATGTCACATTAATTTTGGTTTAATGTCTCGGCTATCCAGTTTAAGTTTAATTCCGAAGTTCACCATTGCCAAAGGTTCTAAGTGCCATAGTTGTGTGCGATCAAAGCAACCTCGGAAGCCTCACAAGGCGGCCGAGGAGAGAAACTTGGCATCTCTAGAACTCATACATTCTGATCTATGCGAGATGAATGGTGTGTTGACAAAAGGTGGAAAGAGATATTTCATGACACTGATTGATGATGCGACTAGATTTTGCTATGTTTATTTGTTGCGAACTAAAGATGAAGCCTTAGACTACTTTAAAATTTATAAGGCCGAAGTTGAAAATCAACTAGAGAGAAAGATCAAGCGTCTTAGGTCTGATCGTGGTGGTGAATATTTTCCTAAAATCTTTGATGAATTCGTGAGGAACATGGTATTATTCATGAGAGGACGCCTCCCTATTCGCCCCAATCAAACGGGGTTGCCGAGAGGAAAAACCGCACGCTCGACCGACTTGGTGAATTCCATGTTAGCCACCGCTGGTTTATCAAAGGCATGGTGGGGGAGGCTTTGTTGACTACATGTCATGTCCCGAATAGAGTTCCTAACAAGAATAAAGATAAAACCCCTTACGAGGAGTGGTCCGGGAGAAAACCATCACTTTCGTATTTGCGCACATGGGGATGTTTGGCGAAAGTCAATATTCCAATTACTAAGAAGCGCAAAGTCGGACCAAAGACAAGTGGATTGTATCTTTCTAGGTTATGCTCCGCGGAGTGTAGGCTATAGATTTTTAGTAGTTCAATCTGAAGTACCTGATATGCATGTTGACACTATTATGGAATCTCGTGATGCAACATTCTTTGAGAATATGTTTCCTATGAAAGATATGCACAACATTGCTAGAATTTCTACTGAGATAGTTCCTGAATCTAGTACATCTAATGAGTATTTTGAACAATCACATGAGATTGTTATTGAGAAGGATGACAATGAAGCTCCTAAACGGAACAAGAGACGAAGGATTGAAAAATCCTTTGGTGATGATTTCATTGTGTACCTTGTGGATGATACTCCCACGTCCATTGCAGAGGCATATGCATCTCCGGATGCAGATGATCGGAAAGAAGCTGTCCATAATGAGATGGACTCGATTCTTTCTAATGGAACTTGGGAGCTATCGAACGACCCCATGGATGCAAGCCTGTGGGCTGCAAATGGGCGTTCAAGAAGAAGCTAAGACCTGATGATACTATATATTGAGAAGTACAAGGTGCGGCTTGTAGCAAAAGGCTACACACAGAGAGAAGGAGAAGATTACTTCGACACCTATTCACATGTCGCTAGACTTACCACCATTCGAGTACTACTGTCCATGGCTGCCTCCTATTGTCTTATCGTTCATCAAATGGATGTAAAGACAGATTTTCTTAATGGAGAGCTAGAAGAGGAAATCTATATGGATCAGCCTGATGGGTTTGTAGTAAAAGGTGAAGAAAGAAAGGTGTGCAAGTTGCTGAAATCTTTATATGGTCTGAAACAAGCACCTAAGCAATGGCATGAGAAGTTTGACAGAACTTTAACTTCGTAGGCTTTGTTGTCAATGAGGTCGACAAGTGCGTTTACTATCGCCATGGTGGGGGCGAAGGTGTTATATTATGTTTGTATGTGGATGATATTCTGATCTTTGGTACAAACATGAAAGTAATACACGAGGTCAAGTCTTTCTTGTCAAAGAGCTTTGATATGAAAGATCCGGGAGAAGCTGATGTGATTCGAACATCAAGCTGATTAAGAACGAGAGTGGGATTACTCTAACGCAATCCCATTATGTTGAGAAGATCTTGAGCCGGTTCGGCTATATTGATAGCAAGCCTTCTTCAACACCTTATGATACCAGTGTGACATTACGCAAGAACCGGAGAATCGCCATAGATCAATTGAGATATTCTCAGATCGTTGGCTCACTCATGTACTTAGCGAGCGCAACTAGACCCGACATCTCTTTTGTTGTTAGCAAGTTGAGTAGGTTCATGTCAAACCCGGTATCGATCATTGGCATGCACTTGATAGGGTCATGCGCTACCTATGTGGTACAATGAGTTATGGGATTCACTATTCAGGACACCCAGCTGTGCTTGAAGGATATAGTGATTCGAATTGGATCTCAGATGTAGCTGATCTGTACGCCACAAGTGGTTATGTATTTACCTTTGGAGGTGGCGCAGTGTCATGGAGATCTTGCAAGCAAACCATATTGACGAGGTCAACTATGGAAGCAGAACTCTATCGCTTTAGACACAACCACTCGTTGAATCGGAATGGTTGCGTGAGCTCTTGATGGACTTGCTCGTGGTTGAAAAACCTGTTCCGGCAATACTTTTGAATTGTGACAATCAAACCGTAATTGTCAAAGTGAACAATTCTAAGGATAACGCGAAGTCATCAAGACACGTCAAGAGACGTTTGAAGTCCGTCGAGAAATTGCGAAACTCCGGAGTAATAACCGTTACATATATTCAAACAGACAAAAACCGGGCAGATCCCTTTACAAAGGGACTATCACGTAATGTGATAGAAAGTGCATCAAGGGAGATGGGTTTGAGACCCGTTGATGTTACACCATAGTGGTAACCCAACCTTTGTGATCGGAGATCCCGTGAATTAGGACATGGGAAGAACAAACTAGTGGTTTAATTGAGGAGAGTATTATGTAACCCTCTCTATGTGAAGATGCACAACTCTCAATTGATGTAAGGCAGGTTGGCGACAAGCCTTAATGTGTTTATGTTGGCTATTATAGCAAAGATGCTGTCCTACTGAGCATTCTTGAAATAACACACCTATATGAGTCCGATTGTTAAACGTCGCAATCTATGAGATTTGGGTGATCTCTAGTAAACTCATGAAGAGACCATGAAGTATGACGCATATGCTTCACCCGCGGGGTAGGCTACCGGCAGCCATGTACTCGGTCATGACTTTGAGTGAAACCCCGTTCACGCAAAACTTGCAATTCAAGGCTTAGTCCATTGTTCAAGTGTGAATGGGTGTAGCTTAAGGTTCTAGGCGGAAGTTCAACTTAACAGTCTCCGCTGAAACACTGGTATATAAACAAGCAGCGAGTATTGGTAAATCTCTAAATGGGGATTTGAGATCTGGTGGGGGGTTGTTGAAATATTGGGCCCACTTTTAGTGGCCCAAATTAGATTTCAGTTTTCCCTATAAATCTCAAAGCCCACATAGTGGCAGCCTTGTGAGTTTGAGCCCAAGTTGGTGGTAGCTCACTAGTGAGTGGCAAGTGGTGGGAAGTTTAGTCCCACATGGAAAGTTGGGAGGAAGTTAGACCACCTTATAAGGTGGGTTGTTTCACCACTAGTAAGTGAGTGAGAATAGGAGTGCTACACGCGCGCTCCTCCTCCTCCTCGCTCGCTCGTCTCGACTCGACACGTCACGACACGACACGCGCCGCGCTCGTGGTGAGTGGATTGAGCCTCGAGCCGAGACTTTCCTTACTTTTTGCAGCTCAGGAAAACGAACAGAGTCCTAGACGGACGTGTCACAGTTAGTCTGTTCGGGTCGCTCCCGGATCGTGGGCTATCTGTAACCGACTCGAAACGTTCGTGCGACGTGGGCGTGGCCCACGTTGCCTAGGGTTTCCCGAGCCTATATAATCTCTTTCCCGGCTACCGCAGAAACATACCGAATACACGAGTTAGGGTTTCCACCTCTCTGCGCTTGCGCCGCCATCGTAGCCTACTCCATCCCGCGCGCCGACGTGCATCGGCGAACGGGAGAGCAGGTCTCCGGAACCGCTCGTCCTTGCGATCCTGTACGGGAGAGGGCGAATTAGGGTTTTGGGAAGCGCTCGCGCGACTCGCTCAAGCTCTTCATCACGGGTCGCCTTCCGTGAAAGTCAGGCGGTGCTGCCTACCGTCGTCTTCAACGCCGTCTACTTCGACC
>NW_025900208.1:0-11605 GCF_022539505.1 Lolium rigidum
TCATACAGGCTCACTTGCTCCACCCCCGAGTGTACGAGTGATCGACCAACCATCTAATCATCGGCAAGTACAAAAACACCAACAAACCAGACAACCATGGTGACATAAGTCAAGATGCTCAAACACACATAGAATGCATGGAGAAGATGCTCCAAAGGGATTATTCATCACTTGGTATATAGACCAAGTGATGCTTTGGCAAAAGAGAGGCCAATCAAGAACCGAGTAAATCCGAGTAAGTGATAGATATGCCTAAACAAGCAACAACACATAGCATATCCCAGCTAACCGAGATGAGACAAGTCTTGGTAGCCAAGCTGAATCACCTAGCACCACCTAGCCTTTTAAAACCATCGAAAGCAGTCCTTTTTCTTCAAAGGATACCACGAGTGGCATTCATTTACATGATCCTCTACTTGTGGATATCTCTATTTTCATCAAATCCAACAAGAAATAAAAATTTATCATTACTCGGTTGAGTTCAAAACAAAGTCTGGGGTACCATAAGGGATTATTCATCACTTGGTAGTAACCAAGTGATCTCTGGCAAGAGAGAGGCCAAGCCCGAGCTAGTCAATCCGGTAGAGATGGATATGCATAAGTAAGCAAGAACACATAGCCTATCCAAGTTAACCGAGATAAAACCAACCTTGACAGCCAACTTAATAACCTAGCATCACCTAGTCTTTTAAACCATCGAAACTTCCCATTTTCTTCAAAGGATACCACGGTGGCATTCATTTACATGATTCCCTAATGTGAATATCTCTATTTTAGTATCTGTTCTTATCCAAGTTTTTGCCTCAGCCTTTGCATCATTGGCTAAGCCAAGACATCAAGCATCTGGCCAGGGAGCTTCTTTCTTTTTAGGGAACTATATGAACTATATGCACATGATCCAGTAAGCATAGTAGCATACCATAAGCTCACAACAATCCATCAAGTAAATGTTCACAAGGATACCACGGTAGCATAGTAGCATACCATAAGCTCACAAGAATCCATCATTTTCTTCACAAGGATACCACAGTAGCATACCATAGTAGCATTTAATGCATTTAAATGAACTGGTAGCATCAAAACCAACCAAATGTCCAACTAGCAAGCAATACCAAGTGAGCAAGTCTTCATTACCTTGTACAGGTTCAGACATGGATTTATTTCCAACAAAGGATGGAAATCAAATTAACATCATTGAATTAAATTGAATCATTACCATCACATGGTTCATCAATAACAATTAGGGGCAATGCATCCAGAGCAAGCCGCGAGCAATGCATCCGAGCAACAGACAGCAATGCATCCAGAACCACTACTCGAGGTACATCAACCATGAGCAATGAGCCGATAAGTAAATCACTAGCACATGATGATCATTTGACCATTTAGAGCATGGACACACAAGCAATAGCAACAGTATAGTTCACCAGGAATGGTGAGAAGCTGCAGCAACAATGACAACAAGCTAGGATAGATAGATCAACAGCAACAGCAGCCAGTACATCAACAGCAACAGCAGCACAACCAGAGCATGCATCTAGCTGCAGCAACAATGACATCAAGCTAGGATAGATAGATAGATTGCATCCAGTAGCACATCAACAGCAACAGCAGCTAGCACAGCAACAACAACAGCAGCACAACCAGAGCAGCACACAAGCATTTCGTCGAGCACTTTGTGCTCGCGCGGAGAGGAAGAGGGAGGGGAGGGAGGGAGAGAGTTCACCGACGACGGGGTGGAGGAGGAGGTTGACGACGATGGCAGCGGTGGAGGAGGAGGAGGACGCGGCGGCTCCTCCACCTTCACGCGATGGCGGCCCCTCCTCACGGCGGCCCCTCCTCGCCGTAGCGGCAGCTTGTGCTGCAGGTGGCGGGGATGGGAGGACCGTGGCGGCATGCGGCCCTCGCGGAGGAAGGCGGCGGCGATGGCGACGACCATGGCGGCGCGCGGCGGATCGGAGGAGAGGGGAGAGGGGAGGGGGAGGGGAGGGGAGAGGTGAACAGGGCGGGGGAGGGCACGGGCGAGATGATATAAGTTACCCTAATTCCGTGGCGCACCCGAGCAAGTGCGCCACGGAATCAACTACTACGTGGCGCACCGAAGCACGTGCGCCACAGAAAGAGTTATTTCTGTGGCGCAGCAAGCCATGTGCGCCACAGAAATACCTACACTAATAATTGGTGGTGGCATGATGTGGGTCCCATACAATTTCTGTGGCGCAATGTTCAGCAGTGCGCCACAAAATTAAGCTATTTCTGTGGCGCACCTAGCATGGTGCGCCACAAAATAACATTCTGTGGCGCATTTTCAGTGGTGCGCCACAGAACTAAGCTTTGCCTATAAGGGTTTTCCTACTAGTGGTATCGTGCCTTGTTTTTTTTTTGTATTCACACTTTGGTTGAGAAACCGTTGTATGCATCCTACCTATGCAGATGCCGGTCTAATGCTTAATTAATTTCAGTAATAAAGTCTCTTTTATAAAAAAATATCTTTTTCAGGTTTTCTTATTAACCAGGTAATTCTTTTGTCTAATAAAAGACTTATGTTATTTGTTGAAAAAAGACAAAAAAAGTTAAAACATTGTTTAAAAAAAGGAAATTTATATTACTCGACCTCACAACCCGACTACTGCATAGGGGCATATCCAGCGGGTCGACCCATCCGGTCCTAGCATATCTGTTTCGGTCCACGCGGACGGACGGACAGCCCGGGCAAGCTCTAGCGGGGCGATGCAAACGGACCGATTCGGGCGGACCGACCCATCCATGCCCTAAATTTGGGCCGCCGATGCGACGGGACGGACAGAGAGCGCGTCCTCCCTTGTCCTCCCTTTGGCCTCCCTGGTACCTCCTGCCAGTGGGACGAAGCCAACTTCTCCTCTGCCCAAACCCTTGCCCGGCTTCTCCGCCGCCACCCCCACGCAGCGCCGTCGTCTGTGCTCTCGGTTGCCGTTGGTAGATGGAGGTTGCCAGGCAGACTACGCCATCAATGCATCTTGTCTGGCCGGCAGCTGCCTCCCCCGGCAAAGTCGACCACTCCCCATCCTAGCGCACGTAGCCGGAGTTGTCTGCGCACTATCCTCCACCCCACCGGGCGGAGTAGAACCCAAATTTATTTATTCGACACAAGGGGAGCCAAAGAATATTTATAAGATTTAACAGATGAGTATGTGATGGCGATGGCGATGATCTCCTCCAATTCCCCATCCCGGCAGGCTGCCAGAACGGAGTTTCTGGTCCCCGGATTGGGGTTTCTGGTGGCGGCGGAGCAACGGAATTCATTCTAGAAAAACGTCGACCCCCCTTTGTTTTCAGGGCAGGAGGCTTAATATAGTTGGGAGGAGAGGCCGAGGGTGTGCCGAGGCGGCCAGACCACCCCTAGGCGCGGCCAAGCCTGACCCGCGCCTAGGGCAGGTGTGGGCCCCTCGTGGCCCCCTCCTTCTCGTCTTCGGGCTCCGTGAGTCTTCCGGTGAAATACGAACTTTGCGATATTTTTCGGGAATTTTCCTGAAAGTTAGATTTCTGCAAAAAAAACGAGACACCAGAGTAATTCTGCTGAAAACAACATTAGTCTGTGTTAGTTGCATTCAAAACACACAAATTAGAGAGCAAACAATAACAAAAGTGTTCAGGAAAGTAGACACGTTTTGGACGTATCACAGATTAGCAACTTTTCTGCGGGCGGAAAGCTTGGCCGGCTCGCTCTCTGGTGCACCCACAACCTGCTCGTCCGGTCGCCACAGCGAGTTCAAGGTATGCATCACGTCCAAAGTTTCTTCTCTTCCTGTGCACTGGCGTGTGCATAAACGTTGAAGTGATCAAATATCATTGTCCTGTGTAGATGAAAAGCAATCGATTTTTTTCTACAAGAATGTCATCCAATCATCGTCGAACGAGGAGTCCGACGTTGAGACCGAGCTCTTGCTCGCCGCTGCAAGCATGGCGCACGACCATTTTCTATTGCCGGAATGTAGAGGTGGGTCGTTGGTGAAGCGTAAGGCCAATAAAAACCGAGATCTAGTCGGTGGACACGCCGGTCTTATGCGAGTCTATTTCCATCATACCAATCCAATTTACGATGCGAAGACATTCCATCGCCGGTATCGGATGTCCAGGAAGTTTTGTTTCCGGATATTCTTCATGGCGTGAGGGCATATGATGATTACTTCAGTGCCAAGCTCGATTGCGCCGGTAAGATTGGCTTCTCCTCGTACCAAAAACACCCGGCTGCCATTCACTAGCTTGCATTTGGAGTACTTGGTGATCTTGTTGACAAGTACTTGCGCATGAGCGAGTTCACATGTATTGAGGCCTGTACAGATTTTGCAGCGCTGTTATTGCGGTGACAAAGTTAATCTGAGAGAGCCGACCACCGAAGACAATGCCCGCCTCTTGTCTATCAACGAAAAGAGGGGGTTTCCTGGTATGGTAGGAAGCATAGATTGCATGCATTGGAAGTGGAATAACTATCCTTTTGGTTGGCAAGGAATATTCAAATGGCATAAAGAGGGGTACACAGTAACATTGGAGGCAATTGTGTTGCAAGATTTCTGGATTTGGCACCCCTTCTTTGGTATGGCAGGGTCCAACAATGATATCAACGTCCTACAACGCTCCCCGTTGTTTTCTAGGTTTGCAGAAGGAATTGCTCCTCAAATTTTCTATGAGATCAACGCTCATTCTTATGACAAGGGTTATTACCTAGCTGATGGCATTTACTCTTCGTGGGCAACTTGTGTGAAGAAAAATCCATAACCCTGAATATGAAAAATGCAAGAGGTTTGCAAAGGAACAAGAGGCGGCCCGCAAGGATGTAGAGCGCGCATTGGCATACTACAATTACGTTGGGGAATTGTTTGGCACCCTGCCAGAACATGGAGCGTCAAGAGGATGTGGGAGGTCATGACAACATATGTCATCATGCACAACATGATCATTGAGAATGAGCGGGATAACAACACTATGACGGTGACTGGAAATTCCAGGGTGAGTTGGTTGAGCCACATGCAGGGGTAGCTTCTTGGGAATACTTCTTGCATATGGATAATTCATTCCGGGATCGAACCATCCATGATCGCCTTCAAGCTGATTTGGTTGAGCACATGTGGACTCATGTGAAAAACCAACCTGGATGGTTTGTTTCAATATTTAATTTGGTTGTCTTATTTGTAAAAATATGTGGTGTGATTGTGAACAATTTTTGTTTGAACAATATTTACTTTTCTACAATTTAAATTACCTTGTTATTTGGAAGACAATGGCTATCTGGCTAGGCCTGGGCCTAGCCAGCATAGACCGAATGGGTCGCGCTGGCGCGGTGGCCGCGCCGGTCGGACCGCGCGATGCATCCTATCCGTACGTAAACGGACAAAAACAAAGTGGGTCGTCGATTTGAGTCGGCTCGCTGTAGATGCATTTGGGAGTCTAGATTGCTAGTCACGAGACCCTAGTGAATTGTCCGGGTCCTGCCTGAATGAGACTATCTGACGTACTTCAGGATGGTGTTGAATAGCGGACAAGTTGGAGAAAATACATCCATGCTCATGGGTGTCAAGTACCCTGTACATCCAAAAATATTTGTGGTACCCAAACCTTGTACTGCCCACGTATTGGCGACTCAAAGTTCCTTATAGTGTGTGCTGTTCACAATTGTCAAGCGATCGATCCCGTTCTCTTTCGGCCGCGATCGGCCGAATCTCCTCTGCTTGCCGTGGATTCGAAGGGAAGATCTGTCTTTGGCGGTCGCAATAATTAGATCTTGGCTTTGTTCTGTTCTTCTGAACCGTAATGTCAGACTTGGGTACTAGCGATCCTACCTTCGGAATTTTGCTAAAGATCTTCTTGATTTGCAAGCATGCACAGCTTTAACCAGCCAGAGACTTGTGAAATCCCATGCGCAGTTCTATCAGTCCTGCCGGCGCCCGTACGTGCACGAGTGGTGGCCGGACACGCGAGTGCGCTCACTTTTGTGGATGTCGCCACTCCACTCCTCACTATCTACGTAGCTAGTCCAAGCTCCAAAGGAACCCAGCTCACTGCCTACTGCTGCTCGGCTAGCCAGCAGGACGTGTCCACCGTACCATACGGCCGGGGCATATGCCAAAACGGCCGGCCGGCAACGTTGACGCACGTCCTGATCGGCCGATCTGAGCTGAGGCGACGCGCCCACTTGCGGCCTGCATGCCCCTGCCTCCCCATCATTCATGAACCGGCAAGGCAAATAGCCTACATTGCTAAGTGAGAAACACGTAAAAGTCTGCAAAAAGGAGCTAGCCGTAGCTCTGTTCATAGCTGCCTAATTGCAACTCGTAGCAGGATTCCACTGAATCGGTCGATCGAGATTTCTATTTGTGAGAAATCCGATCAACATTCAGAATGAAATGGTGCCATATATACTAGCTACCGTGAGGTTTTTAAAGTTATTTGCGACCCATATGATGCACATGATTCGTTTTCAGATAAGCGCAAGCTGCAAGCTAGTGCTGGCGACTGTGTATTGTGCAAGGGATGAGTCTCGTCAGGTGCCTTCTGTTAGAGTTTGTAACGTATTGGCATACGGTGTAATACACCGATCCTTACGTATTGTACACGCCATGCCAGGGGCTTTTCCTGTGCTATATAAACACGCAACCGATACCGGACGAGGGTATCGTTCCAGCCTAAACATTAACATGGTATCAGAGCCACCTCCCTTCGTGACCTAGCTGCCGTACGACCCTGCAGCCGCCGCCGCTCCTTAGCCGCCGCCGCCGCCTACAAAATTGTCGCCGCTGTTCAAGCCGCCGCATACACCCACGACCAAGATCGCCGCCACCGCCGCTTACCAAGCCGCCGTCGCCGCCTAAAACCACGACCAGATCGCCGCCGCTCTTGCTAGCTGCCGCGCTCCCACGACCCAAAACCCTAAAACCACGATCAAGACCACCGCCGCCGCTGTTTTCCTAGCAGCAGCCGCCGCCTACAACCACGACCAGATCGCCGTCGCTCTTGCCATCCGCCACGCTCCCACAACCCAAAACCCTAGATTGCCTTCATCATGACCTCGTCCAACAACACTGCTGCCGCTATGGCTGCTGCTCTCGGCAACCCCCCGGCACAACCCCTCACACGCAACAACTACCTCCCGTGGAAGGCCTTGGTGTATCCAGCTTTTCGCGGAGCTGACGTCTTGGGGCTACTCGATGGATCTGATCGTGCCCTGCCCAAGACCCTGGATGCTGAAGATGCTGAGAAGAACAAGACCACCGTCCCCAACCCAGCTTATGGTGCATGGCTCGCACGCGATCAGCAGGTGCTTCGGTTCCTGTTGAATTCGTTGTCCCCTAACATCCTCTCTCATGTTCTTGATGTACACTCCACCGCCGATGCATGGAAAACTATCAATGCCATGTTTTCTTCTGCCTCCAGGTCCAAATTGCAGCATCTTTGAGATAGGCTCAACAATACAAAAAAGCTGTCCATGACGGCTGATGAGTACTTCACAAAGATGAAAGGCTTCGCTTATGAGCCGGGTGCTCTTGGCAAGTCTCTTGATGAAGATGAGATCACCAGCTATGTTCTCAATGGCCTCGACAAGGGCCACTACAACTCGCTCATCACCACCGTCAATGGCAGCCCAGGCACCTCCCTTGATGAGCTCTATGACCAGCTGTACGCCTATGACCTGCGCAATGGCGTCGAGGAGTCCACGGACTCCTTCTCTTCAACAGCAAACGTCGCCAAGCGCGACTCTCGCCCGCGCGGACGCACTCCTCCCCCGCGTGGTCGCTCGCCTCCACGTGGTGGCGGGGATGGAGGCTACCGTGGTCGGTCCCCTCCGCGTGGTGGTCGTGATGGTGGCTACCATGGCCGCTCCCCTCTGCGCCGCTATGATGATGACCGTTGATACGTCTCCGACGTATCGATAATTTCTTATGTTCTATACCATATTATTGATGATACCTACATGTTTTATGCACACTTTATGTCATATTCGTGCATTTTTTGGAACTAACCTATTAACAAGATGCCGAAGTGCCGATTCTGTTGTTCTACTTGTTTTTGGTTTCAGAAATCCTAGTAACGAAATATTCTCGGAATTGGACGAAATCAAGACCCAGGGGCCTATTTTGCCACGAACCTTCCAGAAGACCGAAGAGCATACGAAGTGGGGCCACGAGGTGGCCAAACCACAAGGCGGCGCGGCCAAGGGGGGGCCCGCGCTGCCCTGTGGTGTGGGCCCCTCGTTAGCCCCCCGACTCTGCCCTTCCGCCTACTTAAAGGCTCCGTCGCGAAACCCCTGAGGCGAAAAACCACGATACGGAAAACCTCATCGAGACGCCGCCGCCGCCGATCCCATCTCGGGGGATTCTCGGAGATCTCCTCCGGCACCCTGCCGGAGAGGGGATTCATCTCCCGGAGGACTCTACACCGCCATGGTCGCCTCCGGAGTGATGAGTGAGTAGTTCACCCCCGGACTATGGGTCCATAGCGAGTAGCTAGATGGTTGTCTTCTCCTCATTGTGCTTCATTGTTGGATCTTGTGAGCTGCCTAACATGATCAAGATCATCTATCCGTAATACTCTATGTTGTGTTTGTCGGGATCCGATGGATAGAGAATACCATGTTATGTTAATTATCAAGTTATTACATATGTGTTGTTTATGATCTTGCATGCTCTCCGTTACTAGTAGAGGCTCTGGCCAAGTTTTTGCTTTTAACTCCAAGAGGGAGTATTTATGCTCGATAGTGGGTTCATGCCCGCATTGACACCAGGACGGTGACAGAAAGTTCTAAGGTTGTGTTGTCTTGTTGCCACTAGGGATAAAACATTGGCGCTATGTCCGAGGATGTAGTTGTTGATTACATTACGCACCATACTTAATGCAATTGTCTGTTGCTTTGCAACTTAATACTGGAAGGGGTTCGGACGATAACCTCGAAGGTGGACTTTTTAGGCATAGATGCAGTTGGATGGCGGTCTATGTACTTTGTCGTAATGCCCAATTAAATCTCACTATACTTATCATGACATGTATGTGCATTGTTATGCCCTCTCTATTTGTCAATTGCCTGACTGTAATTTGTTCACCCAACATGCTTTTATCTTATGGGAGAGACACCTCTAGTGAACTGTGGACCCCGGTCCATTCTTTTAATACTGAAATACAAATCTGCTGCAATACTTGTTTTTACTGTTTTCTCTGCAAACAATCATCTTCCACACAATTCGGTTAATCCTTTGTTACAGCAAGCCGGTGAGATTGACAACCTCACTGTTTCGTTGGGGCAAAGCACTACAAGAAAAGTTGCCATGGCCGACGAAGTTGAAGTCGCGCCGTGGTTGCTGGTGTACCATGGCCGACGATTTTGGTCCCTCCGTGGTGCATGTCAAAACTTTTTTTTTCTCGTTTTTGAGGCCACCTAGCCCGACGAAAGCGGCCAAAACGTCGCGTATGGTGGCCCGGGACGTGGTGCATCGCGAATTCTCGGGTTCGCCGGCCGAGTCAACGCAAATCCGCACCGCCGAGGGATGTAGGGCCCGGATGGCAGCCTCTCGGCATTGTTTTTTTCTCGATCGCGCCATCTCGTTCAACGTTCTCCGATCGAGCCGTTTACGATGCGGGATCATGGGTCCCGCATGTCATCCTCTATGAACCAAAATTCTTTCTATTCTTGGATTTTTTTGACCTCTCGATTTCTGGCTACTTCCTTTTTCTTTTGATCCCTTGCCGCCTTGGAAACGTTGAGACCGCTGTCTGCTAAATGGGACCCGCATGTCATCCTCTATGTGCAATCAACTTTCTTTTCTTGGAGTTTTTTTGGCACCTCAAATTTGGTCACTTGCCTTTTTCTTTCGATCCCCTGCCGCCTCTCAAACGGTGATACCGCTTCTGCTAAATGGGACCCGCATGTCATCCTCTATGCACTATAAAACTTTCTTTTCTTGAATTATTTTTGGCACCTCATATTTGGTCACTTGCCTTTTTCTTTCGATCCCCTGCCGCCTCTCAAACGGTGATACCGCTGCTGCTAAATGGGACCCGCATGTCATCCTCTATGTACTATAAAACTTTCTTTTCTTGGAGTTTTTTTTGGCACCTCAAATTTGGTCACTTGCCTTTTTCTTTCGATCCCCTGCCGCCTCTCAAACGGTGATACCGCTGCCGCTAACTCGGGACCCGCATGTCATCCTCTATGCACTATAAAACTTTCTTTTCTTGAATTATTTTTGGCACCTCATATTTGGTCACTTGCCTTTTTCTTTTGATCCCCTGCCGCCTCTCAAACGGTGATACCGCTCGCTGCTAAATGGGACCCGCATGTCATCCTCTATGTACTATAAAACTTTCTTTTCTTGAATTATTTTTGGCTCCTCATATTTGGTCACTTGCCTTTTTCTTTCGATCTCATGCCACGTTTGAAACATTGAGGAACCTGCTGGCTCATGGGACCCGCATGTCATCCTCTATGTGCTATAAAAGTTTCCTTTGTTGGATTTTTTTTCACCCGCTGATTTTTGGCTTACCTTTTTCTTTTGATCCCCTGCCCACTTTGAAACGTCGAGTAAGCTGGCCGGCTCAAGGGACCCGCATGTCATCCTCTATGTACTATAAAACTTTCTTTTCTTGAATTATTTTTGGCTCCTCATATTTGGTCACTTGCCTTTTTCTTTCGATCTCATGCCACGTTTGAAACGTTGAGGAACCCGCTGGCTCATGGGACCCGCATGTCATCCTCTATGTGCTATAAAAGTTTATTTTCTTTAATTTTTTTTTTTCACCCTCGATTTTTGGCTATTTCCTTTTTCTTTTGATCCCCTGCCGCCTTGGAAACGTTGGGTAAGCTGCTGACTCATGGGACCCGCATGTCATCCTCTATGTACAATCAACTTTCTTTTTCTTTTGATCTCAAGCCGCATTTGAAACGTTGAGACCGCTGCTGCTAAATGGGACCCGCATGTCATCCTCTACGTACAATAAAGTTTCTTTTCTTGGATTATCTTTGGCTCTTGATATTTTGTCACTTGCCTTTTTCTTTCGATCTCATGCCGCCTTTGAAACGTTGAGTAAGCTGCTGGCTCATGGGTCCCGCATGTCATCCTCTACGAACAATAAAAGTTTCCTTTCTTGGAGTTATTTTTACCCCTAATTTACGGCTATTTGCCTTTTTCTTTTGATCTCCTGCCCCCTACGAAACGATGAGGACGCTGTTGGCAGGTCGGTCCCACATGTCATCCTCTATGAACAATAAAAGTTTCCTTTGATGGATTTATTTTGAACCCCTAATTAATTTCGGATATTTCCCCGCCGCCTTGGAATCGTTGAGGATCTTCGCTGCCTCATGGGTCCCGCATGTCATCCTCTCGAACGGTAAATGTTTATTTTCTTGGATTTTGTTGACCAAACGATTTTTGGCTTATTTTTCTTTCGATCACCTGCTAGCCTTTAAAACGTTGAGGACGCTGCTGGCTCACGGGTCCCACATGTCAACCTCTATGAACAATAAACGCCGAGGCCGCTGCGCGCCTCATGGGTCCCGCATGTCATCCTCTCGTAACGAAAATGTTTCTTTTCTTGGATTTTTTACCAACAGATTTTTGGTTTATTTTTTCTTTCCATCCCC